>NC_068446.1:8464913-8764913 GCF_023373465.1 Oncorhynchus keta
AGCACTCAACTTGAATTGAAATGAATAGTATGGCTTCTTGAAATCGGGCTAGACAAGTGGTGTCACGTTCTGACCTTTATTTAATTTGTTTTGTCTTTATTTAGTATGGTCAGGGTGTGAGTTGGGGTGGGCAGTCTATGTTTGTGTTTCTAGGTTTTTTCTATTTCTGTGTTTGGCCTGATATGGAGCTCAATCAGAGGCAGCTGTTTATCGTTGTCCCTGATTGAGAACCATATTTAGGTAGCCTGGGTTTCACTGTTGGTTTGTGGGTGTTTGTTTCCGTGTGTATGTTTGTCGCCACACGGTACTGGTTCGTTTTGGTTATTTGTATTTGTTTTTGTATTTCATAGTGTTCAGTGCTTTTGTTATTAAAATCACCATGAACACTTACCACGCCGCATCTTGGTCCGATCCTTACTCCTCTTCAGATGAAGAGGAGGAAATCTGCCCTTACAAGTGGGCCATTGCTGACTGCTATTGAGAACCGGAACCTCTCATTTACTACAGCTTGAGTACCGAGAGCTATTACAGAGCATTGGTTCTAAAATATGAACCTTGGTACTGTCAAATTAAAGTAGCCACGCCTTTTTCAGTCCACCCTAAACAATAGGTTTGACACACATCTCTGTTTACAAAGGTCAAAGACTTGCTAGTTTTTAGTAGCCTATAAACAGTTGTCACCAACCTGTGACCCCCAGCAGGTTGGACACAACCAGATGTATCCAGTATCCAAGGGTAGTGTAGAGAGAGCATGTGACGAGACTTCTGCTTTTGGACGTTAACAAGGCCACACTCCATCTTGACTCCTCCTCCACATTTACTAGATTTGTTGAACAGTTTTTATTTTTCTTGTCCGGATCAGAAAGAATGAAAGAAAGAAAGAAACACTGCTCAGGCATTTCCTTTACGCCTGCTACTTTAGATTACCAGCCTGTCAGTCACAATCGACTGGTCGATCTCCAAGACATTTTTAGTTGATTGCCAAACATTTTTGTAAAAAACCCAATGTCTTGCGCTGTTGGCAGAAGGTTCACTTGATTCAGCTGCCCTGCATGCCAGTTAAGCGAAGTGTTCCCATTTTTTAACCATTTCAGGTGTCTGAAAGTACAAACTCAGCCTACCCAGCTGGACCAAACATCATATCAACTGCACCTATAGGCCTACCACTGGCCAATCAGATAGCTCAGATGACTGTGTCTGCAGCTTCCTTGAGTAAATGCTGTGAGATTTGAAAACTATTAAAGTCATGACTAGAGAGTTGCGGTCGAATACAGCAAAGAATTGCTATTTCATGAGTGCGTTGAAATGTATTTAGCACATTAACTATTTTTATACAAGACTTTTATAAGCCATAAAATGAGCTTCTATCGACTTCCACTCGCACTACAACAAGCACTGCGGTTGCAATGAATGAGTAGCAAACTGTATTGATAGGCTTGTGTTAGTGCCTTGTTTCCTGACATAGAAGTAACAACATGAATTTGTGCATGAGGCAGAAATCATTTATATTTAGGCCCAATCAGATGTACCTCACAAGTAACACAACAACTGATCTATTACAGGTATAATCATGTCTCATGTTTTGAAATGTACTTTTAAAATGGTCTGAGAAGAACAACATTGGTAGGGCAATTCATGTAGTGAACAGTATTATATCTATAGCTACTGCACAAACCTCATTGCTACAGTTTTTAAAAGGTTCATGTTGCATAGGCATACATATTTTATGTTGCGTTTTAAAACAATTCTGAGCAGTAGATCACGACTTAAGTTTTTACTCAGAAAGTGATCTTGACTCAAAGGTTGGTGACCAATGCAATAAGATGACATTTTTTAAATACAGTTGAAGTCGGAAGTTTACATACACCTTAGCCAAATACATTTAAACTCAGTTTTTCACAATCCCTAACATTTAATCCGAGTAAAAATAAATTGTCTTTGGTCAGTTAGGATCACCACTTTATTTTCAGAATGTGAAATGTCAGAATAATAAATGAGAGAATGATTTATTTCAGCTTTTATTTCCTTCAACACATTCCTAGTGGGTCAGAAGTTTACATAAACTCAATTAGTATTTGGTAGCATTGCCTTTAAGTTGTTTAACTTGGGTCAAACGTTTCGGGCAGCCTTCCACAAGCTTCCCACAATAAGTTGAGGTCAGGGCTTTGTGAGGGCCACTCCAATACCTTTACTTTGTTGTCCTTTAGCCATATTGCCACAACTTTGGAAATATGCTTTGGGTCATTGTCCATTTGGAAGACCCATTTGCGACGACGCTTTAACTTCCTGACTGATGTCTTGAAGTTGCTTCAATATATCCACATAATTTTCAATCCTCATATTTTGTGAGGTGCACCAGTCCCTCCTGCAGCAAAGCACCCCCACAACATGATGCTGCCACCCCCTTGCTTCACGGTGAGGCTTGCAAGCCTCCCCTTTTTCCTGCAAACATAACGATGGTCATTATGGCCTAACAGTTCTATTTTTGTTTCATCAGACCAGAGGACATTTCAACAAAAAGTACAATCTTTGTCTCCATGTGCAGTTGCAAACCGTAATATGGATTTCGTATGGCAGTTTTTGAGCATTGGCTTCCTCCTTGCTGAGCGGCCTTTCGGGTTATGTTGATATACGACTTGTTTTACTGTTGCTATAGATACTTTTGCACCTGTTTCCTACAGCATCTTCTCAAGGTCCTTTGCTGTTGTTCTGGGATTAACCTCTCTGGGATCGTTCGGGACGTGAGTGTCCCACCTCGCCAACAGCCAGAGAAATTGCAGGGCGCCAAATTCAAACAACAGAAATCTCATAATTAAAATTACTCAAACATACAAGTATTATACACCATTTTAAAGATAAACGTCTCGTTAATCCAGCCACAGTGTCCGATTTAAAAAAGGATTTAAGGTGAAAGCACACCATGCGATTATGTTAGGTCAGCGCCTAGCCACAGCCATTTTCCAAAGAAGGAGAGGTGTCACAAAAGTCAGAAATAGCATTAAAATGAATTACTAACCTTTTGATGATCTTCACCGGATGGCATTCCCAGGACTCCATGTTAGACAATACATGTGTGTTTTGTTCGATAAAGTTAATCTTTATATCCAAAAACGCGCCAATTTCAAATTAGGTTATGTTCAGAAATGCATTGTCTCAAACAAACATCCAGTGAAATTGCAGAGAACCAAATCAAATTACAGAAATACTCATCATAAACATTGATGAAAGATACAAGTTTTATACAAAGGATGAAAGATTAACTTCTTGTTTCAAAAAGGGTTTATGGTAAAATCACACCATGCGATTATGTTAGGTCAGCGCCTAGCCACAGAAAACATACAGCCATTTTCCAACCAAGAGAGGTGTTACAAAAGTCCGAAATAGCGTTAAAATGAACCACTTTACTTTGATGATCTTCATCCGATGGCACTCCCAGGTCTCCATGTTAGACAATAAAGTTCATCTTTATGTCCAAATACCTCCTTTTTGTTTGTGCGTTAAGTCCAGTAATCCAAATGCGCAGGCACAATGTCGAGACGAATGTGTGTCAAATGATGTATATAATCAATCTTATGGATGTTTTTATCAAATCTTCAATAATATTCCAACCAAACAATTCCGTTGTCATTAGAAAGGGAAGAGAATGAGCGTCGTGCTCACGGCCACGCGTGAGACTAAACTAATGTCTTTCAGCTTGACCACTTATTGAAACAGCTCTTATTCTCTCCCCTTTCACAAAAGAAGCCTGAAACAACTTCTAAAGATTGTTGACATCTGCTGGAAGCCTTGGGAAGTGCAATCTGACTCCCCAGGAACAGGATATTGGATAGGCAATCACTTAAAAACTACAAACGACAAAACTACAAACTTCAGATTTCCCACTTCCTGGTTGGATTTTTCTCAGGTTTTTGCCTGCCATATGAGTTCTGTTGTACTCACAGACATTATTTTAACAGTTTTGGAAACTTTAGAGTGTTTGCATTATGCATATCCTAGCTTCTGGGCCTTAGTAACAGGCAATTTACTCTGGGCACGCTTTTCCTCCAAACTTCCCAATGCTGCCCCTATCCCAATGAAGTAAACAAGACATTTGTGGAGTGGTTGAAACACTTAGGTTGGAGTCATTAAAACTTGTTTATGTAAACTTACGACTTCAACTGTACATAGCTACGGTTACCATGGGACCTGAACATGTGATATCAGCACATATCCCTGGATGGATTTTCAGTCTCTTCATGATACAGCATATAGCGAGGAAATGTTAGATGGCTGCAACAGCAAGCATCGAACACCAAAAAGACAAAAACCACATGTTGAGACAATAATTCCCAGGCGAGAGCCATGCTACTAATTTGTCTGTAGTCAGGATGACAAATGTTCCCAGAGATGGGGATGGGGATGTGGTGCTAGCCAAGCACAATATGCTGGCTTCACCCATTTATGTTCCTGATGGATTGATACGGAGGTGTGTGTCAAGCTCTCCTGGGGCTGGAGCAGGGTTGGGTGTTGATTCATCCACGTGCCTGACTGTCTGTGATGTCTCTGCTGTCTGACTCATCTGTGACGATTTAGCTGGCACTACATGCCTGCGACACTCTCAACTAACGTAATCTAACATGCTTTCTCAACCTCCAAAATATAGTATTGACTGAGGGGTTCTCCTGAAATACGTCCACACCAATGAGAAAGGTCTCCATTTAATAGTGCACTGGAACTGTGACACATCCCACAATGTTTGAATCCATTGTGCAATTTTCTGTTAACATCTTTAGTTGTGCTCGGCTAAAAGTGAGGTGTTTAGGTAGCCTAGTGGTTAGAGCATTGGGCTTGCAAATGAAAGGTTGCTGGATCAAATCCCTGAACAGACATGGTAAAAATATGTTGTTCTTCCCCTGAACCAGGCAGTTAACCTGCAATCCCACTGGTCCCTGTTAGGCTGGCATTGTAAATTAAGAATTTGTTCTTAACTGACTTGCCTAGTTTAATTAAAAATGACCCCCAAAGTTGTCTTAGGAATTCTACATTATTTGTGTTGATCTTACCAACCCCCATTGTCACACCTCTTAGTAGCAGAAATTACATAATGTAGGTCTGATATTTGATTGGAGGTTAACTTTACAGTAATACTATTGGTCAACAACTTAGGTTTTCAATCCAAACAACTCAGATGCTTATAAAAGGGTCTAAGATTGATTGTTCATTCCCTTATTTGTTCCTGACCTGCTTTGGTGACATCTTTCTTTCTCTACACCCCATGGAATTTTGAGCATGGCCTATTGGGCTATGGTTTCTCTCTCTCTCTGACCATGCTTAGAAAATGTATTTTAATGCTTGTTATTGCCTTGTAACTTATGCTTTAATGCCGTGTATGTGAATCCCTTTTTTTTACAAAGAAATTAATTACACTTGTATTTAGGATTCATTCTCAAACCTTTCTTCATTGCATATCACTGTAACCCAACCATAGTCTCTAGCATGTTGCTAATTATCTTTATGGAGTCAGAAAAACATTTTGATAGGATAATTGCTTAGTCTTATTACAAGTAGCATGTGATGTATTTATAATATACACGTATAAAAAATTACTGCACACTACAATTATTCTGCGTGTATAATTATGTCTGTGCTTCCATGCTTTGCTGCTTATATCAATAGTTAAACACACTGAAAGGGCTCCTTAGAGTGAGGCCAAGCCGCCTACATTATATGCAGCACTTTGGGGTGGACCCACCTGTCTCAATCAACAAGCAAACAGTTGAAATAGACAGGGTGGTGACGTACACATTGTTGGATTACTTCCTGAAGGAACAAGTGGATTTATTTTAATGACAGAGCATTTTCTAAATTCAAACGAACCACCTGCAACTGGACATGGACATTTTAGAAGATATTTTGTACATGTTTGGCCGAAATGAGAACAAAGACAGTATTGCCAAGTTTAAGGTTGGTCATAAATGATCTGTGTTACGCCAATCAGTACCTATCCTTTAATGGGAATGGAGACTCCCAGAGGCAGCCCCATTCTTTTCGAGTGCTACACCATTACCAGAAACAGGAGGTGAGCATGTCTTGGGGTATGATCTTTGACTATCTGTAACTTTCTCACTCATTATTCATGATTCATTCAAGATTATCCATAATCATGGCAGCATCCACATTAAAATAGAGGTTTTTAGAAACATATTCCAATCTTATTTACAATAAAAGTGATTCCAAAATGACAGTACATGATTTAATATTCATTTCCGTTAGGCAAAAAATTATCTGAAACACAACCAAAAGGAACTTCAAATGCACCCCAAAAATATGTACAGTCACATGCTTGATGGAGTCATTGAGTGCTAGGAATATGGGACCATATACTAAACTTTTAACCACTTTATTTATAAGAATCCTTTGACATGTCAAATGCATTAGCTTCCCTACAGAAAAGACAATAACCTTCACACATCTAGATGGCCGGGTGGGGTGGGTGTGGAGCCAGAGACAGCAGTGGGTCAAACTGTAGAACCCAGTTCCTACATTTTAAAATATATATTTTTTCAAACAAAACTACATTACATTTTATCTCTGGGACCCTAAAGTTGACAAATCTAAGAAATATTACTGAATGTAACATGAATGTGAATGTATCAAGCCATTTGCTGTGATAAAAGTGTTTTGTTGTTGTGCACTATCCTCAAACAGCATGGTATTGTTTTCTGTAATAGCTGTAAATTGTCCATATCACGGAAACTTGGCTGTTGTATACAACGTTCATCACATATTAAGCAACAACTGTCACCGATCCCGTAGATCGGCTTTAGAAGTATCTTCCTCTGAGCAAATGTATTAGTATAAGATAATACTTTCTTGCTCATCTTAATAAAGTGTCAATAATTTCGGCTGCAACTATATGTTTGTACATTTATTTGATCAAGCGACAGTACCAGTCAAAAGTTTGGACACACCTACTTATTCAAGGGTTTTTCTTTATTTGTACCTTTTTGTACATTGTAGAATAATAGCAAAGACATAAAAAATATGAAATAACACATGGAATAATGTAGTAACCAAAAAAAGGTGTTAAACAAATAAACATATATTTTAGCCACCCTTTGTCTTGATGACAGCTTTGCAAACTCTTGGCATTCTCTCCACCAGCTTAATGTGGAATGCTTCTCTAACAGCCTTGAAGGAGTTCCCACGTATGCTGAGCACGTGTTGGCTGATTTTCCTTCACTCTGCAGTCCAACTCATCCCAAACAATCTCAATTGGGATGAGGTCGGGTGATTGTGGAGGCCAGGTCATCTGATGCAGCACTCCATCTCCTTCTTGGTAAAATAGCCCTTACAAGGCCTGGAAGTGTCTTGGGTCACTGTCCTGTTGAAAAACTAATGATAGTCCCACTAAGTGCAAACCAGATGGAATGGCATAGCGCTGCAGAATAATGTGGTAGCCATGCTGGTTATGTGTGCCTTGAATTCTAAATGAATCACAGACAGTGTAACCAGCAAAGCACCCCCACACCATCACACCTCCTCTTCCATGTTTCACAGTGGGAATCACACATGCAGAGATCATCCGTTCACCTACTCTGCATCTCACAAAGACACTGCGGTTGGAACCAAAATTCTCACATTTGAACTAATCAGACTAAAGCACAGACTTCCACTGGTCTAATGTTCATTGCTGGCCCAAGCAAGTCTCTTCGTGTTATTGGTGTCCTTTAGTAGTGGTTTCTTTGTAGAAATTCCACCATGAAAGCCTGAATCACACAGTCTCCTCTGAACAGTTGATGTTGAGATGTGCCTGTTACTCTGTGAAGCATTTATTTGGTCTGCAAACTGAGTTAACTCACTGAGTTAAATAACTTATCCACAGCAGCAGAGGTAACTCTGGGTCTTCCTTTCCTGTGATCCTCATGAAAGCCAGTTTCATCATAACGCTTGATTGTTTTTGCGACTGCACTTGAAGAAACGTTCAAAGTTCTTGAAATTTTCCGGATCGACTGACCTTTGTCTTAAAATAATGATGTTCTTTCCATAATATGGGCTTTCTTCTGTATATCCCCTGTCGTGACATGACTTGAATTATTGTGATGATTGTTATTTATCAAATCAACTAACTTGTTACTCAATTAAATTAATAAAGTAGCAATTAACTCATTGGGAATTTGGGTAAATGAAAGTCACCACATTAACGGAAGTCACGTCACTACATATTGATGCCCTGTATGAGGCATCTTAAACAGAATTAGGCCTTACTGTTGAATTAAGTCTGTATGAATTGTGTAGCAGATTACGTTGTACACCATTAGAGCCGTAACAAGATTTGTTGTTGGGTGTATGTGTTTCCATTTGAACCAGATACTACAGGTTGCCTCCGGTGTTGTTAATCTGACAAAGTCAGTGTGTAGGGTGAATTGCAGAATGCCTACGAGACAGGGCATATTGGCCGGCCGATTGTGGTATTCTGAGAAATAGACGTGTTGGCCAAATCGTAGTACTATTTCTGTCTCTCGCGTTTCAGGAGCAAGTAGACTCGGTCATTATTAATTTCTAGAGTGACAGCATATGGGCCGCCGATTTATAGAAATGTTAGTAGATATACTCGCTTGACCGAAGCAGAGTTATCTCTCGCGTTTCAGTAGCGTGAGTAGCTCATCACATGTATTTCTTTGTGTTTTTATTTCATTTTATTTTAACCAGGCAAGTCAGTTAAGAACAAATTCTTATTTACAATGACGGCCTACCCCGGCCAAACCCAGACGACACTGAGCCAATTGTGCGCCGCCCTATAGGACAATCAATCAATGCCAGATGTGATACAGCCTGGATTCAAACCAGGGACTGTAGTGATGCTTCTTGCACTGAGATGCAGTGCCTTAGACCGCTTCGCCACTCGGGAACCCGTGTGTTCCGGTAAAACATTGCTACCGCAATAAACCCTGAAAGGGTGAATGTGAGACATTGTAGTAAAACGCCCAATGGATCTACCTCCTGGTCCTCTTCCCCTGTCTTACCCACCAAGGGTAGAGACAGAGATGACCTCGCCTACTGAAATACCGGATTGGGCAAAGCCACCAGAAGACGATTCAAGCCAACCAACTATTGAACCTGACTGGTGTCAGGAAGAATCACCCTCTGGCTCAAGAGACACCTCTGAATGGGAACAGCTGATAGACTCATTGATGATAGAGTAAGGGCACTGTCATAAACAGAGGCCCATATGCGCACTGTAAGAAAGGTGTTTCCTCATTGTTGCTAGAGTAATAGGCTCTGTCATAACCAGAGGCCCATATATGCACTGTAAGAAAAGTATTTCCTGTTGTAAGATATGTCATCACCCTCTCTGCTCTGAGGGAATGGGAGGAGCAGCAGATCGGGTGCAGAGAATCAAAAGGTATATAAAGAGACATTTGCCATTACTTTGGCGCTGACTTCTTGAATTCTGAATTTATTTAGACAACCATTTGACTTCGGGTAAATTGACACCTGACTCAAATTACTTAAAAGATTCTAACTTGTTGGATCTGAGAAGTGACTCTCCGATATACCGTTTAACTATCGAACAGCTGTTTTGTCGCTTTGCGCCAGGTACGTGGGTGCTGATGTAAATATATCCAGAGAGTTTTCTGTAGCCTCTCGATTGAGCTCAGCATCTCGACCTCATTGCGAGCCACTGACACTGCGGTAGTTCAACGGGGTTGAGAGGCACTCTAGTCCTTAAGGTTATCCCTTGCTTTCTCTTATGGATGTCTGAATTGACCCTGTGGTTTTGCGCCAGGTACGTGGGTGCTGATGCAAATATATCCAGAGAGTTTTCTGTAGCCTCTCGATTGAGCTCAGTATCGCGACCTCGTTGCGGACACAGACTTTTTGATATTCCATTTGGGGCAGGGAATCACCAGCGGGTTCTCCCATCCGAGCCAAACTTTAATCTCTCAATTTAGTAAAGCACCGACTCCGATTCAACCTCTCAGCCAGTAGAGGGGAGTCGCTACCTATCTAAATTCTTAACAGAACTCTGACCGATTGAACCTCTGCTCCTGATCTCGTGGGTCTCCTCGTCATCTCTCAAAGGTAATTAAATAACTATTACAAGTATTTAATATAGAGATAAGTGTTATCATTGTACCAGGCATTTTATAAGAGCATTAAGTCATTTGCATGTTTTTGATTAACGCTGTGTGTGACCGAGTAACAAATTGTGTATTTTGAAGTGTGTTTGATTTGTAAAAGACATAAAACAGAGTGTTTTCAAAAATAAACGGTAGTCTTATTTTGTCTCGAGCAAAAGGTTCTCTCAAAGACAGTTAACTGCACGGGAGATAACAACTCTGACACTCCTCGCTACCGGGACACTGGAAACGGGGATCAATGCTCTATGACAGAATGAGTTACCATTAAAAGACAAGGAGGAAGGTGTGTCCAGTAGTGATTAATTTAATTGTCTTATCGATCTATCTAAGTTTTTTTATTTTCCAAGCGATACATAGCCAATGGGCAGAGTAGTGAGACTAAGTTGACTAAAGGTCTTCACACTTTAAACTAGATACATCACAGAGGGGAAATACTCAACCACAGGGAAATCATATAGAGACTGGTAGGACTAGTGCTTAATAACACCTCAGGGATCAATTAGTGGTGAATTAAAGAGTCTAGAGGATAAAGGTGGGGTTCACACATCCCAGCTAGAGCTAGACCGTTGAGAGTGACAAGGCAAAAGACCTCTCTACGCGGACAACGCTTCGATATAGAAAGAGAGGCAGGGCTACGCGGCGGTCCTGGTTATACCGAGATAACCTGAAGTATCTATAGTGCCCTGTCCAATCCAGGGAACGGGACGCTAACCACCTCTAGCAGCCCCACTGCCGGCCAAGGGGCGGGGCTGAAGGTTTCGTATCGCGACAACATCATTAGTAAACTTGTTACCTTGTTATAGGGGACACTGTTGTGCTTGGAAGTGAGATTCCTGTACCAGTAGGGCTAGCTTTTCACTAGATACCAAGCTAACAAAGAGAGAGCGGCCATTTTTCCATTGTTCCAACTGAAATCCTGCGCTGTGCGGGAATCCCATTTGATTTCAGCTTTCTGGGATCAATGTGCCTTGGTCGATGGCAATTCCACCTCCTTGGGACTCCCATTTGAATTCAGCTTTCTGCGATCAGTGACGAAGAATGGTGAAGAATCAGTAGTATTTTTTTATATGTATGGGCAGAACATGTCTTACATCTGTTACAAGTGGTTACACTTGATAATATCAAACCACTCTCAACTGATTTAATATCACTGTCTCATTCGATATTTCAAGGAAGTTAAATTGCCAAACAAAACTTTACCCTGTTGATCATTTGGATAAGGACCATTAATTTGTTCCAACCAATGAGACATTTTAAACTTTTCCACATTAACTTAGATACAGCGACACTTTCATGTTTAATTCCCAGATAGCCTATACAGGGATGATTAATCATTAACATTGATTAAACAATTACGTTTGCTTTTGAAAGCTCATTGAAGCCAACTCCCACAGCACTGATCCTGTTTTGACAGAAGTCCGGCCTTCGCGGGAGTCCCGTGTGATTTTAGCTTTCAGGGTGACACACTGTGCCTTGGGCGACGGGAGTCCCGCCTCTGCTGGAATCTCTTGTGAGCTCAGCATTCAGGGACAGGTGACCCCCCGTAGTCAACTCCCACATTACTGATCCAGTATTGATGGTTCATTAACATCTATAAATAGATGTTTTTGCAGCTTCCACTGACTCAAAAAAATAATGTGCAAGCTATCATAGCGGGTGGTCCCCAGTCCCTCATTAATTTGTGAACCCTCACCCATAAAAGGATTGATAGCTGACCTCAGCAGCGATGCTAACCTTAACCCCCCCCCCAACCACATCGACGGGACAGTAGTGGAGAATGTGGAAAGTTTTAAGTTCCATCACCGCCTGGTACGGCAACAGCTCCTCCCACAGCCGTAAGGCTCTCCAGAGGGTAGTGAGGTCTACACAACGCATCACCAGGGGGAAAACTACCTGCCTTCCAGGGCATCTGCAGCACCCGATGTCACAGGAAGGCCAAAAAGACCATCAAGGACAGCAACCACCCGAGCTACTGCCTGTTCACCCCGCTATCATCCAGAGGGCGAGGTCAGTACAGCTGCATCAAAGCTGGGACGGAGAGACTGAAAAACAGCTTCTATCTCAAGGCCATCAGACTGTTAAACAGCCATCCCTATCATTGAGTGGCTGCTGCCAACATACTGACTCAAATATCTAGCTACTTAAATCAATAAAAATTGGATGTAAGAAATGTATCACTAGTCACTTTAACCCCCCTGCGCACGGAACCCGCTGGCGGGCTGAAATTCCACAACATACGGTGATCGCTACATAAATTGTCATATTAAACATTCATGAAAATACAAGTGTCTCACATGTATCGAAAGCCTAGAATCTTGCTAATCCAACTGCGTTGTCAGATTTAAAAAAGGATTTACTGCGAAATAACGTGATGCGATTATCTGAGCATAGAGCCCCATAATTATTATTTTTTTAACCAGCACAGAGGTAACATAATCACAAACTGCATTAAAATAAATAGTTTACCTTTGACGATCTTTGTCTGTTTGCAATTCCAATGCTCATTGTTACACAATGAATGATCTTTTGTTTGATAAAATCTGTTTTTATAGCCTAACACGAAACATTTTGTGAACCTCTTGTGTCGTGTATTCCGTCTCATTCCATTTTCGACGTCACATTCCAGGTAAATAACCCACACAGAACGTGACTTTTCCAGTCATGTTTGGTTTCACTGCAATCAACTGGTTTGTTTGTAACACAATCAAACGTGATGGGCCATTTCACGGGACATATTGACTGAAAGAAAACGATTTGAAGACAAGTCATGACATCATTGTGCACCAATGATTTGCCCGCTGTTTCGTTGATTGACTGTCTTTTAACCCAATGACCACTGATCGTCTTGAAATCTAGCTGGGTAGATAGCCAATGAGCTGAGCTAAATGGCAATAGGTCATGTTTATGTGTTGCAAGACCAACCCATGTAGTAAGCTCCAGCGTAACAAGAGTCATTCGCTATTGAAGTTTCTTACCGGAAGGAGAAACACATGTTACGCTCAGCGTTGTTTTGGTAAAGCGCGTCTTCAGCTGTTTATATATAAATCAGTGTGGCAACTAAGTCAGGGAAAGCTAAATCTAAGTCTAGATATACAGATGTACACACAATTTTAGAAGAAATTGTTCGGGAAAGTGAGACAGAGATTGTTGGAGGACAATTAATTTAGCGATTCCCAAATGGAGGAATATTTTTTGAATCGTTTTGGACTGGTAAGTTCTTCTCATGCTAATGCAGTTGTTTGAAGTTAATAATATAAAATATTATTTGTGATTTTTTTAAATGTTAGTAGCAATATATAAAAATGTAATGTAATTACTGCCGCCCCACCCCACCACTGAATGAGCTGCAAAATCTGGACCCCTACAAATCAGCCGGGCTAGACAATCTGGACCCTCTCTTTCTAAAACTATCTGCCGAAATTTTTGCAACCCCTATTACTAGCCTGTTCAACCTCTCTTTCGTATCGTCTGAGATTCCCAAAGATTGGAAAGCTGCCGCGGTCATCCCCCTCTTCAAAGGGGGTGACACTCTAGACCCAAACTGCTACAGACCTATATCTATCCTACCCTGTCATTCTAAGGTCTTCGAAAGCCAAGTTAACAAACAGATTACTGACCATTTCGAATCCCACCATACCTTCTCCGCTATGCAATCTGGTTTCAGAGCTGGTCATGGGTGCACCTCGGCCACGCTCAAGGTTCTAAACGACATATTACCGCCATCGATAAGAGACATTACTGTGCAGCTGTATTCATCGAGCTGGCCAAGGCTTTCGACTCTGTCAATCACAAAATTCTTATTGGCAGACTCGACAGCCTTGGTTTCTCAAATGATTGCCTCGCCTGGTTTACCAACTACTTCTCTGATAGAGTTCAGTGTGTCAAATCGGAGGGCCTGTTGTCCAGACCTCTGACAGTCTCTATGGGTGTGCCACAGGGTTCAATTCTCAGGCCAACTCTCTTTTCTGTATACATCAATGATGTTGCTCTTGCTGCTGGTGATTCTCTGATCCACCTCTACACAGATTACACCATTCTGTATACTTCTGACCCCTCCTTGGACACTGTGTTAACGTTTAAAAATACCTGACGTTGTATTACAAAAGTAGTTTGAAATATTTTGCCAAAGTTTATAGGCAACTTTTGAAATATTTTGTAATGACGTTGCGTTTTTGTAAGCTGTCTTTTTCTGGATCAATTAATCGAACAAAAGGACCAATTGTGATGTTTATGGGACATATTGGAGTGCCATCAAAAGAAGCTCGTCAAATGTAATGCATATTTTATATTTTATTTCAGCGTTTTGTGTAGCGCCTGCTATGCTAGCTCCTTTGTTTACTGCTGGTGCAGATGGGTGCAAGCTATCAGATAATAGCTTCTTATGCTTTCGCCGAAAAGCATTTTTAAAATCTGACATGTTGGCTGGATTCACAACGAGTGTAGCTTTAATTGAGTATCTTACATGTGTGATTTAATGAAAGTTTGAATTTTCTAGTATTTTATTTGAAACTCGCGCTCTGCATTTCCCCTGGCAATTGGCCAGTTGAGACGCTAGCGTCTCCCCTATCCATAATAGGTTTTTAACTAACCTCCAGACGAGCTTCAATGCCATACAGCTCTCCTTCCGTGGCCTCCAACTGCTCTTAAACGCAAGTAAAACTAAATGCATGCTATTCAATCGATCACTGCCCGCACCTGCTCGCCCGTCCAGCAACACTACTCTGGACGGTTCTGACTTAGAATACGTGGACAACTACAAATACCTGGGTGTCTGGTTAGACTGTAAACTCTCCAATCCAAAATTAAATCTAGAATCGGCTTCCTATATCGCAACAAAGCATCCTTCACTCATGCTGCCAAACATACCCTCGTAAAACTGACCATCCTACCGATCCACGACTTCGGTGATGTCATCTATAAAATAGCCTCCAACACTCTACTCAACAAACTGGATGCAGTCTATCACAGTGCCATCCGTTTTGTCACCAAAGCCCCACACACTACCCACCATTGCGACCTGTACTCTCTCGTTGGTTGGCCCTCGCTTCATATTCGTTGCCAAACCCACTGGCTACAGGTTATCTACAAGTCTCTGCTAGGTAAAGCCCCGACTTATCTCAGCTCACTGGTCACCATAGCAGCACCCACTCGTAGCACGTGCTCCAGCAGGAGGTATATCTCACTGGTCGCCCCCAAAGCCAATTCCTCCTTTGTTCGTCTTTCCTTCCAGTTCTCTGCTGCCCATGACTGGATCGAACTGCAAAAATCTCTGAAGCTGGAGACTCAAATCTCCCTCACTAGCTTTAAGCACCAGCTGTCAGTTCACTGCACCTGTACACAGCCCATCTATCTACCTACCTCATCCCCATACTGGTATTTATTTATTTTGCTCATTTGCACCCCAGTATCTCTACCTGCACATTCACCTTCTGCCGATCTACCATTCCAGTGTTTAATTGCTATATTGTAATTACTTCGCCACCATGGCCTATTTATTTCCTTAACTTACCTCATTTGCACTCACTGTATATAGACTTTTTGTTTTCTTTTGTTCTACTGTATTATTGACTGTATGTTTTCTTTATTCCATATGTAACTCTGTGTTGTTGTATGTGTCGAATTGCTACGCTTTATCTTGGCCAGGTCGCAGTTAAAAAATGAGAACTTGTTCTCAACTAGCCTACCTGGTTAAATAAAGGTGAAATAAAATAAGAAATACATTTTTTTTAAACCACATGAAATAGCCTATTTGAGGCTGTTGAGGGGAGGGCAGGCCCACAACAATGGTCAAAGTGAAATGGAGACAGTAGATACAGCTGGTCTGTTGTAATATATTAAAGACAGTAGATCTAGCTGGTCTGTGATAATATAATAGAGACAGTAGACATAGCCGAAATGGCATAATATAAAATAGACAGTAGATCTAGCTGGTCTGTCATAATATAAATGAGACAGTAGATCTAGCAGGTCTATAATAATATATTCAACCTTATGTTCCCTGTAATCTCTCTCTCTCTCTCTCTCTCTCTTGATACAGGGCTCATATGTGAAACTATTCCAACTGAACATTTTCTTTCACAGTGACACTGACTCCGAATGGGAGCACCCAGTGCCAAGGTGTCCATCCCCCACTGAAGCTGGTTCATCCAGCTCCTGCCACAAGTGGTGTTCATCTGCCCAAATGTATTTCTGCAGGCATGGATGTGCCTCAGGGCCAAAAGGGCACAGCATGGAGGCATCGCTGTGTTCTTTGCAAAATTAAGTCCCCGAGCACCACAAGCTTGGTGACCCTCTGCTTTACAGCAGAAAGAGACTGCTATGGCACCTGGCATCAGCAGCACAATATTGTGTAGAGGACTAAGGGTCTTCCAAATATTGAAAGTGTTATTTTGTCATTGTATAGATTTTTTTTCATGTTTTTTGGGGGTGTGTTAGAATACCATTTTGGTATTTTTGTATATAGTTATTCCATTCAAAATGTATAATTTCACCAATTTGGCCACTTGGGTACATTTTGGCTACTTGTGTGGGACACCTGGGTGACTTCATGATACATGTCATGTAGCACACTCATTTTGGAAGTTATCATTCTGAATCTTTGCACAAGTACTGTTGCCCTTTTATGTTTTTCACTGAAATTGTCCCCATCATCTGAATGTTTGTTTTGTCTTGTTCATTTTAAAGATGATACAACAATAAAAATGAATAAACGTATGGTTTTGTCATTGTATTGTCTAAACCAGATCTATTGTGTTATATTCTCCTACATTCAATTCACATTTACACAAACTTCAGAGTGTTTTCTTTCAAATGAAGTCAAGAATATGCATATCCTTGGTTCTGAGCCTGAGCTACAGGCAGTTAGATTTGGGTATGTCTTCAGGTGGAAATTTAAAAAAGTAGGGGGTAGCTGTAAGAGGTTGTTAACTTCTATTCTATTAAACATTTTGGATGAAAAACGTTCCCGTTTTAAACAAGATATTTTGGCACGAAAATATGCTTGACTATGCATATAATTCACAGCTTTGGAAAGAAAACACTCTGACGTTTCCAAAACTGCAAAGATATTGTGTGTGAGTGCCACAGAACTGATGTTACAGGCGAAACCCAGATAAAAATCCAACCAGGAAGCGCCGCATTTTTTGAAACCGCCTCATGCCAATGACTCCTTATATGGCTGTGAATGAGCTACGAATGAGCTTACGTTTTCCACGTATTCATCCAAGGTGTCTACAGCATTGTGACGTCTTTTTAGGCATTTCCATTGAAGAATGGCTGTAAGGGACCATATATAGCATGTGGTCATATGGTGTCTCCCGCAGAGAATCTTGCGTAAAATACTGAGGTAGCCATTTTTCCAATCGCTTCTTATGAGAAACCAATTGCCTCAACGGATATATTATCGAATATATATGTTAAAAACACCTTCAGGATGGATCCTAAACAACATTTGCCGTGTTTCTGTCGATATTATGGAGCAAATTTTGAAAAAAGTTTGCCGTTACAGTTGTAGCATTTTCCGGTCGTTTTCTCAGCCAAGCATGATAATATAATAATATATAATAATATATGCCATTTAGCTGACGCTTTTATCCAAAGCGACTTACAGTCATGTGTGCATACATTCTACGTATGGGTGGTCCCGGGATGATGAAGAAACGGGAGCTATTTCGCCTACAACAATGATATTTTTGGAAAAAAGGAACATTTGCTATCTAACTGGGAGTCTCCTGAGTGAAAGCATCTGAAGTTCTTCAAAGGTAAATTATTTAATTTGGTTGCTTTTCTTATTTTCGTGAAAATGTTGCCTGCTGCCAGCAGAGCCTAGCATAGCATTATGCCAGGATAAACTTACACAAATGCTTGTCTAGCGTTGGCTCTAACGCATATTTTGAAAATCTGAGATGACAGTGTTGTTAACAAAAGGCTAAGCTTGTGTTTGAATATATTTATTTCATTTCATTTGCGATTTTCATGAATAGGAAAAGTTTCTAGGGGTATTTATGTCCGCTGCGTTATGCTAATGCGTTTGAGGCTATGTTTACGCTCCCGGATACAGGATTGCTCGTCACAAGAGGTTTTAGCCAAAACTAAATATGATGAAGTCCATGCCAAACTAGATCAATCTGATGAGTTATCTACAAACAGGAGCGCAACTTGATAACATGCATGCATGCAGTTTTGATGAATGTTGCTCAAAGCAATAACGTTCTAGTCCAAATGCTGCAGAGCAAATATGATCAGTTAATGAACACAAACGAATGATGAAGATGGAAACATTTATTTCTGAGCAGTTGGATGAAATCTCATTCCTGAATCTCTCGCTCCGTACTCAATACCTCTACCTTCAAACCATGACAGATATGTATGAGGCCGATAGGAGAAAATGCGACACTCATGTGCCTGAAATAAGTACTCTAAGCAGGAAACAAATCTAGTTGTAATCTTCCCAACGAGAACAGAGAGGAGCGTACAAGCACTTGATGGGGATAACATTAGAATACCTCTGAGATATCATTGAGGTGTTCCACACTGGTCGTAAAATAAGTCCAGTGGACTTTCCAACTCCAAAAACAAATGGTAACAATAATCATTCCTTGCCATGTGTAGTCTCAACTCAATGCAACAAGTACAATGCTCTAATCGTGTGTTTTGGTTGGGAAACATTTCAGAATAAATTGGTAGGATAGCTGGTCCCCTTGGGTACCACTACCAGCAACAGTCAGTCCAGCTACAATCAGTAAGAAGACAATTCCATTGATGACAGCGACAGAAGAGTGAGTAGTCACTCAGATTGCAACACGTGGAAAGGAATCTCCAAAACACTCTTCTGATGGTCAACACATATACCACTAATAAATAGAACCCCCTTCAGGAGGTAAGTTATTAGAAGTCATGAACCATGATCACACCACGTACGACTGGTTCAGTGCTTATGGAGTACTTTCGTACTGAGGTTAGCTCCCTCAGTGGGATAGCATAGCTATGAAATAGACTACTTCATACCTACCGCCACTACAATGGTGTAAGACACAGTGACTTGTAGTAAAACCACTACAGATCCCCTTGATATATGGCTTGAGGTCAGCACTGATTCTTACTGACCTCCAGCCATTGACATGGAAATTATCTGATGACGTCAGACTCATTCTGAACAGGTTGCAGTCTACCAGGAAACGTGGTTTTCTTTCCCTTGGCATGGGTGATTGTGTAAGCATAAACGTACAAAGGAACATTTAATGAAGATTTACCCTGGGATCACTTAACTTCTTAAGATATAGGGGGCAGTATTTTCACTTTTGGATAAATACCGTGGATAAATACCGTGCCCAATTTCAACTTTCAACTTCATGCCAGGAATATAAGATATGCATATTATTAGTAGATTTGGATAGAAAACACTATGAAGTTTCTAAAATTGTTTGAATCATATCTGTGAGTATAACAGAACTTATGTAGCAGGCAAAACACAGAGGACTAACCGTTCAGAATTTTCCTTTTTTAGGTCTTTGTCTGTTCACTGTGTTCTCATTGGGAAACAATATTTCTTAGGAACTTGTTTTCAGTTCCTACCGCTTCCACTGGATGTCACCAGTCTTTGGAGTTTGGTTGAGGTTATTCATTTGTGCAATGAAGAAGTATCTACATTTGTATTACAAAAGTAGTTTGATATGTTTTGGCAAAGTTTACAGGCAGCTTTTGAAATATTTTGCAGTGACGTTGCGCAATTTGGAACTGGATCAAACGCGCCAAATAAATGGACATTTGGATACATATGGACAGAATTAATCGAACAAAAGGACCAATTGTGATGTTTATGGGACATATTGGAGTGCCAACAAAAGAAGCTCGTCAAATGTAAGGCATGTTTTATATTTTAATCCTGCGTTCTGTGTAGCGCCCGCAGGGTTGAAATATGCTACCGTCTTTGTTTACTGTTGTGCTATCATCAGACAATAGCTTCTTATTCTTTCGCAGAAAATACTTTTAAAAATCTGACATGTTGGCTGGATTCACAACGAGTGTAGCTTTAAT
Source organism: Oncorhynchus keta (assembly GCF_023373465.1). Classification (NCBI taxonomy): domain Eukaryota; kingdom Metazoa; phylum Chordata; class Actinopteri; order Salmoniformes; family Salmonidae; genus Oncorhynchus; species Oncorhynchus keta. Next base: position 8,485,073 of record NC_068446.1, read on the forward strand.
TTAGTATCTAACGTGTGATTTAATGAAAGTTTATTTTTATATCAATTTATTTGAATTTGCTGCGCTGCATTTCCCCTGGCTGTTGGCCAAGTCGGACGCAAGTGTCCCCTATACCATAAGAGGTAGGGTCCGAGCAAAATTTGACTCTACAGCTACAGTACTCATCAGTTTCTCCCCAGACGTCATCCCTGCAGACTGGCTGAAGCTAGTGCTATACAGCTGTAGACTTATCATGTAGTTATCAACTTAGGATAGTGCCCTAAGCAACACACCGCTAAGTAAGAACACCTTATATATTTTTTTTATATTTAACCTTTATTTAACTAGACAAATCAGTTAAGATCCCAGATGAAGCTGGGCCAATTGTGCGCCACCCTGCGTGACTCCCAATCACATCCGGTTGTGATACAGCATGGATTCAAACCAAGATGTCTGTAGTAATGCCTCAAGCACTGAGATGCAGTGCCTTAGACCGGTGCGCCACTCGGGATAATTGGTGCATCTGAAGATATGACATTAGACACAATGCCATGATAGTAATTTAGCCAAGACCGTGGACGGATATAGAATACAGTCCAATTAGATGATTAAGGTGTGGTAACTAATTTGTACATCTTTTGTTTGTTTTTATTCATTTTTGTTTCATTTTATTTTACACTTGGGAAGTGATAGAGCCATAAACAAGTTCCCCATACAACCATCAGTTAGTGTCACAATGCGGCTTATTCGGGGAAGAAATGTAATGATGTATTTCGTGTGTGTTGTGCTTTGTTAATAACATCTGCCTAAGTTACTCCCTAGATCTACCAGCCTGGACAACCGGACCAGGATGGTGATTCCCAACCAGGACATCCCCTGCCTATTCTTGTGGTGGTCTGCAGCTTGCAGAAATCCTACCAGGGTAAACCACCAGAGGGAGGCCACAATGATGATCCACAACCAGGACATCCCGTGGTCATTTTTATAGTAGGTGGCAACTTGCAGAATCGTTCCAAGGTTGAACCCACCAGAAGGGGACTGTCATGACTCCTGGGTGAGGATCAAAGGCCTTAGATCACCTTGGTAAATAGCTGACAACAACCAGACCCTGTTACCCACAGAAGGAGGGGGGGTTTGACACCTTAACATTCGGTCGTAAATTAGGCAAGAGGGAATCTCTCCATTGCTCCTCAGTATTGGGAAAGAAATGGGCTTTGTCCTCAAAGTATTTTGCCGCAAGAACTATAACACCCAAAAAGTGAATATTAGAACAATATTTCTAAGATAGGAATGTTAAGAATGGTCAGTGGGGATCTAAAGAATAATCATGTCATGTTGCTATTCATTTTGTGATGTTATTAAAGACTGTATGAACCAAACACTGTAACTTAAGGTAGGAAACACATTCGAGCTTTCAAGTTTTCATCCAATATGATGTTAATACAATATGAAGAAAGATTAAGCTATTTTTGTTAAGATATTCATCTGATTTTGGTTTTCTAAAGAGATCATGTCCTTGGCATATTAACTCAACCACGCCACCAATGAGGTCAGAAGAGCGTGTCATTGTGATGTAACCGCCCTTTCCGACCAGAGTGCTTTAAAAAGGACTCGCTAAGAATTAACATTGAAACCAGAAAAGCATGGAGCGTTAGCTACGTGTGTGAAATGATTGAAACGTGGAACCAACATGAGGTGAGAATATAACCTCTCCTACCAAATCAGAAATGCATGAAGCATGAGCTGAATGTTACAAATGGTTGGAAACTCTGAAACTCGACACAAGGGAAAGAAGATAAGCTCACTAGACCAAAACAGTGACAGTCTGCAGCTGTGCATGTAAAGTGGAACTTTGACTGTCTAACCAAGAAAGGATGGAGAAGATCCCATCTCAGACAATCATTTGTTTATCTGAAGAAACATCCACTCCAAGCCAGAACAACTAAGAAGGACATTGTTACCTCAGGTGAGTCTTACACCCATCTAGCCCTTCCCATGGAAAGATTGATTGGTTTCAGAGAGACGACAAACAACGACATCTACACGTAAATACATTGCATTCCTTACCCAAATGGGCAGTGGTTCGTGAGCAAAATATTCTTATTACTTTGAGGGTAGTTTCCAAATGTACGATACGTTTGACACTCTTTGTCTCTCCCTCTTTTTATCTACCCCTCCCTCACCATATGTGTAACAAGCCGTCATATCTTATCAGTCCACTAGGGACTTTTGTCTCATGTAAGTATGTGTATTCCTTGTTATTATTTAGTTAGTAAATATATAATTAAATCAATTTGTGTAGTACTTAATAATCTGAAAAGGCTGGGATTCTTGCAGATTCAAGAGGTCTGCGACATTCAGAATGAGACCATTATGAGGTAATGACTTTAATCGATATATAGTTTATATATATCTTCTTGACTTTAATTCCGGAGATGGTGCCCCAAAAGTGAATTGTTATATGATTAACTTAATAGAGTAACAATAAACACAAGTTAGCTGATTCGATAAATAACAGTCACCACATTAATGCAACACAACTGATTGGCACAAACACATTAAGAAAGAAAGAAATTACAAAAATGAACTTTTAGCAAGGCACACCTGTTAATTGAAATGCATTCCAGGTGACAACCTCATGAAGCTGGTTGAGAGAATGCCAAGAGTGTGCAAAGCTGTCATCAAGGCAAAGGGTGGCTTCTTTGAAGAATCTCAAATATAAAATATATTTGGATTTGTTTAACACTTTTTTGGCTACTGCATGATTCCATATGTGTTATTTCATAGTGTTGATGTCTTCACTATTATTCTACAATGTAGAAAATAATTAAATTGAAAAAGCATATGGAATGAGTAGGTATGTCCAATATTTTGACTGGTACTGTATGCAGCCTATTGACTCCTTCTTGATGAATAAATACAACACAAATATTTTGTTGTTTCTCTGTAATACTAGCCACTTATACATTTTATGAAGTTGGTTTTAGCTAACCTGCTAGATAGGTTTTCCAATCAATCAACCTCATAACTAGCTACCGAGCCATTTCAGGCTATCAATGAAGTTAAAAGTAGCTTGTCTAAATATTTTAGCTGGCATGCCTCCTGGCGAGGTTGCTAGACTTTAGAAAATAGAGCAATTACTGAAAATCAAGCAACTGTACTGAATACAACACATTATTTTCAATATTTATCCAGTTTTTAGCAGAGCTGCAGAGAAACCATTTTGTTTATTTGTAATCACGAAATTGGGGAGTAAAAGGGGGTAAGAAAACAACAACAAAATAACCAACCACCAGCAGTCAGGAGGATTCAGACAGCTCAAGAGGTATACATAGATATACAGAAAAATACTTAAATACTTAAATGTAATCTGGCACCTTATCATAATATCATCATATTTGTGTATTAATTATGGTGCCATGATATGTGTCTGTATTGATGATGATGTGTTAAGATTCCATGTACTTTATTGTAATTTGGATGAAAAGGCCTAGGCATGTTGGTTCAGTATATTGAGATGTGTGATTTACAACAGTCAGAATGGCACTCTCATTAAAATGATAATTGAAAAGTAAAGAGTTATGCTTACATAACCTATGTAGAATAAAACATTTTTGACATAGAATTCATGCCCTCTAAATTAATGGGTGCATGACGCCCTGCATGGACATGACCCAAAGTGACAGCCAGGGGATTTCTTGCTTGGCAAACAGGAAAATTTACTTTTCTGACAGGTAGCACCCAGATTCTATAGGCTGTTTCCAGTTGGTTGGGTATGTATACCTGGGATTGTGTTGTCACACTGCTGCAGAAAATACCCATTCTGTGTTTGCAAACGTTGCCGCACGAGGGCGAGATGCGCAAGTTTGTGGAAGAACAAAAGTCTCTATTTACATGTTTATTATGAGAGCATTTCACACAACTTTTGGATTATAATTACATTTTAAGGCTTGTATGAATTTCCTGCTTAATATGTTTTTTTTTTTGTCATCACACATCAACTGCATTATTCTTTAAAAAAATGTAAATGGCACTTTGGCTAACTCTTGCTACAGCCTATATCAATAAGGATTAACATTCTAGCTAACAACATGCTGCATCCAAAATAGTTATTTAGCAAGAATCACAACCAAATATAGTTTAGTGACTGTTCAAGCAAGTTTCAACACATTATTGTAAGCATATGAGAACCTAAAAAAGTTATTTTGTTTAGAAGTAAGCCTACAAACATACGTTTGTATGTTGAATGCATGCAGATGGCGATTGCTTTCTTACTGCTACGCACATCTGTGCGTGAATTGTGTGTCGTGTCCTGAAAAGGGGTCTATAGTATGGTATTATATCTGAATGACACCTGTGACCTGTCAAGTAGGTTGGTCGTGCCATGAAACAAGGCAAAAACCTTTAAACCTTTAAAAGACATGAGAACAGGACAAATTAATTTATTTGGCATGACTTTTTTCCTCTTGGTTTCAATTCCTTATACACATTCAATCTGTTCAAAATAGATGTGTTGTTCTTCTCAATTGTCAAGGAGACTGTGGACAAAGCGTACATACTTCCCTGACACTTCCTATTGGGGAGGTTACTTTGAAGCCAATGCCCTTTCAATTACCTTTCGAAATGTACATATTAATCAAAACTGATTGCTCAATTTGCAGTCGGACAGATTTGTCAAACAAACTTGTCAAACTAATGTTGATTTCCCTTTTTTATAGGTCCTACTGAGCTTCCCTCTTGCATCTGTCTCCTTCTTTGTCTGTTTGTTTTGAGCAACTTCGAGAAGGAGCCACTGCTTTTGGCAGTGGTGAGAGAAGTGTCCTTCACCACTCACTCTGACAAGCTGTTGGTCTCTCTGGGAGTTCGTGAGAGATGGTGAGAGGCAGAAGACGCATCGATCTGGAAGCTGTCCAGAGATGGGGAAGATTCCCCTGTAAAGTGAAGGGTTGGAGCATATGGTGGTTCTGTTCCCTCACTGCTAAAACCAATTCCCAATGCAGTACCATAGTGCAGAAATGAAGGGAAAGAAAATAAGGTCATAAAGAAAACTATGAGGTGCTATTTCCTGATCTGGTTTATTTAGTGTTCCACAGCAAATAACATTATTTCACCCACCAGTTTTGAAAATATAATAGGGAACAACGTGAACTGTTAGAATTGGGTTAACTCTAATTGACCCACCAAACTGTAACTAACATACGTTCAAGTCTAAATATATTTGGTAATGACTGCTAATGGAAATGCTCCAATATTAAATATCTGGTTTACATAGTAAGTATTGAGATGAACCCTTGGGTAATGCATACAGTGGGGCAAAAAAGTATTTAGTCAGCCACCAATTGTGCAAGTTCTCCCACTTAAAACCTGTTGGGGATAGGGCTGTTTACTGCCCCCGCTGGAGTAATTGCGTGCCCATAGTAAACAATTTTTTTTTGTCAAGAGTTGCTAATATATGCAAATAAAAAATATTATTGAATAGAAAACACTCCAAAGCTTCTAAAACCGTTTAAATTATGTCTGTATGTAAAGCAGAACTCTCAGGGCAGTCATTCTCCCAAACTCTCTCTTGTCATCAGAAAAGTTGGCCCAACTTTGACGTCATCGCCCCCACCCTTCCCAAGCACTTACAGGTCTGGGAACAGTCTCTTTGTCTTCAGCGCGATGTCTGCTTTCAATGGGGCTTCTCATTGTGAGAATCGCGCGCTCACGAGAGTTTTGGCGAGCCGAAACCTTTCGGTCACGCTGAAAAACAGGTCACTCTCATGCGCGCCTGCTCCAGTCCTGTCTTTTTCCAAGATCGATTATACAATGCATGCGTTTCTGTTCGTCCTCACGATTGCTGTACACCTTTATAACATGTTAAAGCTTGATTATGAACTTAGTTTGACAAGTTTAGTCGACATATAATATGTAAGTTCGACGTTTTGGTGCGCATCCACTTGACTTTGGCTACATTTCAACCGAAATGTGTCGTGTTTGAGAACCGAAAGACACAGACTGCAAAACTAAACACTGTTTTTGGTAAGTATAATTCCTTCCAGGTCTTGTGATGGAAGAACAGCAAAGGTAAGGGAATATTTATGTGGTAAATTTGGGTTTCTGTGGACTCCAAGATAGAGGAGCCATAATGCTACTTTTGAGCGCCCGACTCATAGTATAGCCTAGTGAACGAAACCTGTAACGTTAAAAATAAATGTAACCCAGCGATTGCATTCAGAAGAAGTGTATCTAACTATATATATGTAGAACATGCATATTTAGTCAAAGTTTATGATGTGTATTCCTTGTTAGCTGACGTTATCTGGGCCGGAGCTATCGTCATTTCTCAGGACATTTGAGTAGCATTTTTGAACGATGCATCATTGTAAACAGAGATTTATGGATATATATTGCATATTATTGAAAAAAACATAAATGTACTGTGTAACATGTTATATTACTGTCATCTGATGAAGATTTCAAAAAGGTTAGTGCATTATTTTTCTTTTTAATCCTACGTTTGTTGATTGCATATTTTTTTTTCAACTTGGCTATGCAAATTAGCTGTGTCTTCGGTGGTGGTTTGACATAAATATGTGCTATGTTTTCGCCGTAAACATTTTAGAAATCTGACTTGCTGGGTAGAGAATCTGTCTCTCACCATGCGCTCTCACCACTGGTGTCCCCAGGGCTCTGTTCTAGGCCCTCTCCTATTCTCGCTATACACCAAGTCACTTGGCTCTGTCATAACCTCACATGGTCTCTCCTATCATTGCTATGCAGACGACACACAATAATCTTCCTTTCCCTTCTGATGACCAGGTGGCGAATCGCATCTCTGCATGTCTGGCAGACATATCAGTGTGGATGACGGATCACCACCTCAAGCTGAACTCGCAAGACGGAGCTGCTCTTCCTCCCAGGGAAGGACTGCCCGTTCCATGATCTCGCCATCACGGTTGACAACTCCATTGTGTCCTCCTCCCAGAGCGCTAAGAACCTTGGCGTGATCCTGGACAACACCCTGTCGTTCTCAACTAACATCAAGGCGGTGGCCCGTTCCTGTAGGTTCATGCTCTACAACATCCGCAGAGTACGACCCTGCCTCACACAGGAAGTGGCGCAGGTCCTAATCCAGGCACTTGTTATCTCCCGTCTGGATTACTGCAACTCGCTGTTGGCTGGGCTCCTGCCTGTGCCATTAAACCCCTACAACTCATCCAGAACGCGCAGCCCGTCTGGTGTTCAACCTTCCCAAGTTCTCTCACGTCACCCCGCTCCTCCGCTCTCTCCACTGGCTTCCAGTTGAAGCTCGCATCCGCTACAAGACCATGGTGCTTGCCTGACGGAGCTTTGAGGGGAACGGCACCTCAGTACCTCCAGGCTCTGATCAGGCCCTACACCCAAACAAGGGCACTGCGTTCATCCACCTCTGGCCTGCTCGCCTCCCTACCACTGAGGAAGTACAGTTCCCGCTCAGCCCAGTCAAAACTGTTCGCTCTCTGCCCCCTAATGGTGGAAACAAACTCCCTCACGACGCCAGGACAGCGGAGTCAATCGCCACCTTCCGGAGACACCTGAAACCCCACCTCTTTAAGGAATACCTAGGATAGGATAAGTAATCCTTCTCACCCCCTTTAAGATTTAGATGCACTATTGTAAAGTGGCTGTTCCACTCGATGTCATAAGGTGAATGCACCAATTTGTAAGTCGCTCTGGATAAGAGCGTCTGCTAAATGACTTAAATGTAAATGTAAATGTAGATAAACAAGGTGTTTATCTCTAATTTGAGCCATTGGACTTGTTAATATGTGGAGGTAAAATATTTTTAGGAATATTTTTGCGTTCCATGCGCCACCTTCCAGCTGAACGTGGGGGGGGGGGGGTGTTCCCAAATTGGAACCCTAATCTCCTTCTGGTTAAAAATATGAGAGAGGCCTGTAATTGTCATCATAGGTACACTTCAACTATGACAGACAAAATGAGAAAAGAAATCCAGAAAATCACATTGTAGGATTTTTAATGAATTTATTTGCAAATTATGGTGGAAAATAAGTATTTGGTCAATAACAAAAGTTTATCTCAATACTTTGTTATATACCCTTTGTTGGCAATGACAGAGGTCAAACATTTTCTGTAAGTCTTCACAAGGTTTCACACACTGTTGCTGGTATTTTGGCCCATTCCTCCATGCAGATCTCCTCTAGAGCAGTGATGTTTTGAGGCTGTTGCTGGGCAACACGGACTTTCAACTCCCTCCAAAGATTTTCTATGGGGTTGAGATCTGGAGACTGGCTAGCCCTCCAGGACCTTGAAATGCTTCTACGAAGCCACTCCTTCGTTGCCCGGGCGGTGTGTTTGGGATCATTGTCATGCTGGAAAGACCCAGCCACGTTTCATCTTCAATGCCCTTGCTGATGGAAGGAGGTTTCACTCAAAATCTCATGATACATGGCCCCATTCATTCTTTCCTTTACACGGATCAGTCGTCCTGGTCCCTTTGCAGAAAAACAGCCCCAGGCATGATGTTTCCAACCCCATGCTTCACAGTAGGTGTGGTGTTTGATGCAAACTCAGCAGTCTTTGTCCTCCAAACACGACGAGTTGAGTTTTTACAAAAAGTGATATTTTGGTTTCATCTGACCATATGACATTCTCCCAATCTTATTCTGGATCATTCAAATGCTCTCGAGCAAACTTCAGATGGGCCACAACGGAGAGACTGAAGAGGTACATGTTTATTCATTTTGTATTGTATTTTACATTGTATTAGCTATATGATATTGGTTGGGATACGACTGTGATGTGGTTGTCTTGCCTGGCTATCTTAAGATGAATGTGCTGGCTGTGGGTCGCTCTGATTGGAGAGTATTTTATTTGTTGTGTTGTTACATGTTTGGACCCCAGGAAGAGGGCCGTTGCCTCGGCAGCATCTAATTCAGGATCCTAATAAATACCTAATCTCTCTCTGTCTCTGCCATCTCGCTGTGTACGGCCAGTCCTTTTCTTTGCACTGTGTCTTCTCTCCATTCTCTTCCCTTCCTATTCTCCTTGCCTGGCCATTCTCTCCTCTCCATTTTTTTTCTTTCCCTTTCTTTTCCTCACATACAGGCAGACGACAGTGTCTTGGGCAGGAACAATGATCTCTTTTATCTCTGCCTCCCACGCCGAGACTGGAGGCGGAGCCTGAGGTAACGTGGTACCACACAACCCCCCCTCTATGATGGGGTTTACCCCGCCACCCGGGCTCCCACCTCTATGCAGGCTCTTTCATCTTTGCCTCACTCACAAATAAACAGGTGGACATAAATCCCACTTAAGATTTTGAGCTGGGCCTACAATTAGTTTCCAGAGGACTGATGAAGAGGGGCCAAGGGCTGCGGTCTGAGAGGGCATGTACACCAGTCCTGCTGCCTTGTAGAGAAACACACACCTCACAAAACCACCTACTTATATTGTACTGGATCTGGGGGTTGAAAGAAAACATTTAGATCAGTGGCTCTCCAACCCTGGCCCTAGTGTGCAGGTGTTTGCCGAGATTTAAATCAAATATTAGTGGATGTTGACATGTTAAGATGGCATGGCAAACATTGGTCTAGGTGAGCTCATGTATGTATTAGCGAGAAGTTATAATATTATTCTTGTAACTATTATCAGACTAAATATTACCGTAATAGGCATATACTGTTGTTATAGACATATTAATTAGATTTGTGATGTTTTTTGCAAGGCTTATTATTTCCCATAGTAACTTACTGTTTTATTCAATCAACAAAATGATTAAGAGACAGATGGAAAAGTGAATTATACATAATATTTCATTTCATCGTAATTTCAGATAAAATCCTTTGTACCACTGTTCTGGTTCATCGTGGCATTTTTAGATAGCCTGTACGACATTAGTTAAGTGAGGCTAAAGACACCCACTGATGGTGTGAAGTCACCCAATGTCTTTCTCTGGGAATTTCTATAATTTCTACAACGTTCTACAATTGTATCAGTTTAGTGTCCATTAGCCATTAGCCAATAGATATTTCTATTTTAGATATTTAGCAGACACTCTTATCCAGAGCGATTTACAGTGCATTCATCTTAATCCTGAAGAGTCCTTAAGTCTATTCTATGCGTCAATCTAAGTAACATAAAAAATAAAAAATAAAAATCTGTCAATTTAAGCTGGAGATATCAGGCTTTCTGCATGGGCTGGGTCTCAATTCACAGCTACAGCGAAGTATGTCAGACCATCAGACATTCCAAAAATTGGTGTTCTCACGAAAATGTCTGACCACTTTATGGAAAGGGGAGACTCTCTAAAGAAACATTATGATCTGAAAAAAATGTATTTCAGAAGCACAGAATATGCTGGCCTACTCTACCCGGAGTCGCCTCTTCACTGTTGAAGATTGGTGAGTGGTGATTGGTGATTGGTGTTTTGCGGGTACTATTTAATGAAGCTGCCAGTTGAGGACTTGTGAGGCGTCTGTTTCTCGAACTAGACACTCTAATGTACTTGTCCTCTTGCTCAGTTGTGCACCGGGGCCTCCCACTCCTCTTTCTATTCTGGTTACTGCCAGTTTGCACTCTTCTGTGAAGGGAGTAGTACACAGCGTTGTATGAGATCTTTTCAACGGTAGTGTATGTACAATTAGATATGATTTAGAATGTCCCATTATTAAATGGACAGGAACAGGGGCAAGAGAAAAAAGACATGTCATCCGTATGCACTCGAATAGCAAATGGAGGCCACTTTCCCACAGTTAGTTTTTTTTTAACTCACGTTAGGTAGGCTGCCATAGGGAAGTAAAAAAAAATATGAATTCCCCAAAAATATGAATACAAAATATTTTTATTGTTGTCTGTGGCGCTGGCACATTTCTTCTTTTTTCAGATCCTCTCCACATCACCTGGCAGGAGAAGCCTGCCAGGTAGGATGCAATCCAATGTCCAGAGCCTGACATGCCCAGCCCCGAGAGGGTGGAGAGGAGGATCTGATGGTTCACAGGGGCGACGGCAGCAGATAGATCTAGGAGAATTATAACAGAGGAGAGAGTGGAGAGAGCTTTTGCAGTGCAGAGAGCCTCCGTAACACAGAGGAGAGCTGTTTTGGCTGACTGATCCGTCTTGAAGCCTGACTGGTAGGGTCAAGAAGATCCTTTCCGAGAGAAATAACGAGAGAGTTGGTCGGAGACAGCACGCTGTGTTCTGGAAAGAAGGGATACCGGCCTGTATTCTTTGACGTCAGAGGGGTCGAGTGTTGGATTCTTGAGGGGACCGACTTTGGCCATTTTACATCAGAGGGGACACAGTCAGTGGTCAGGGATGAGTTGATGAGGGAAGTGAGGAAAGGGGAGAAGGGCCTCCAGAGATGGTCTGGAGAAGGGAGGAGGGGATGGGGTTGAGCGGGCAGCTGGCTCCTAGATTCATGTTTGTCTGTCAATCAGCTCCAAGTTATGACCTGTCAGCAGTTCACACACCAAGTGGGCTACTGGGAAGACAGACAGCACTTAAAGTATGGCCCTAGCTAGAAAAAGACAGTACTAGACAAGAAAAAATTAAGACCAAAATTATACTTATCACTCCTGGAGAGAGCTGGAGTTCTCTAGATTGATTGAAGCATGACGAGTCTGAGTCAGTCCACTGTTTCAATATTTATCTTCATTATCCATTGGTTTATTGATTGCCACCTCATAGGGAATGGTAAGTTTAGGGTTGAGATCATTTGAGAGACTTCAGAGCTGACCTATTTTTTTATTAATCTCGCTCCAACCTTTCAATCCATTACCAAATCCATAGTATTGCATGAACTTGCATGAATGTCCTTGTCCTTACCAGTGCATATGTATCTCTTGTTTCTAGGCGAGATACAAACTCTGTAAAACAAGTTCTGTTTCGCTAGGTCAGTACAAACATACATCACTTCCTCCAGTTGGTTTTGTCTCTTAACCGCCTCCACATTGCCCTCAAGGGAAATCTATAGCGGGCCTTGTTAAGCTAAATCCTTCATGGCCCGGGTGCTTCAGGGAGTGCCCATCCCATCCCACTCCTACTGACTCACAAAAGTTATGTAAGAGTCCTGTTATGATGATTGGTGACATCAGCTGAACATACTGTAATTATAGCAGAGCCACCCATTTGTTGCTAGGTTTTCATTGCAGCTTCATTCAGAGTTCTAAATGACCTCACATTTATTGTGTGTTCTGTTGGGAGATGTGTGTATGTCTCAGGGCACTCAGGATGATAGCATTTCATCATTTTCAGCTTAGTGTACCAGTGCATTTTCTTCCGCCTGCACTGTACACTACTAATGCAAAAGATTCTCTAGGCTATCCCCCACTGCAAATGCATATTTTAAAGGTGTACTTTAGAATTGATTGGTTGATTTTCTTTGGGGTGTAAACAACCCGTGGGCACATGCTATAAAGAAGCTAAAATGTCACAATATCAATATGCCTTTATAGAAGTATTCATATAGAACGTACATGCTTATTTCCTGTAAATTGGCTTGAGAGACTTCTCAGCTAGCTTAGCTTTCAAGGTAGGGGTCACAGTAATAAACTAACATTTCCAGAGTGTCTATTGTGCTTATGTCGTCCTATGTATAAACCAATCCCAGGTAACAACCCTTTACACATTTATGCCTGGACTGCCACTTTCTAAAACAGCCTACTGATGTCATTTACAATTACTGCCCACTTTAGCCTACTTACTTCTCACTGTTTCACCTGGCTGCCTTTTATGGTGTTTTCACAACCTTTCCGCCTGCCATCTGCCTTCTGCCAGCCCAGGCCGTGGAAAACACACACACACAGGCCACTGAAAAATATCTCCTTCTTTGTCATGAGCATAATCAGGTGGCCCCTGACAGGCTGCAGTGGCATCACGCATAAAATCGCCCCTTCATTCCGTCAACCAGGGAGAAACGACATCCCCTTCACTCCTCTCTTCCGACAGACAGGGAGAAGCGCTCCCCTTCTTGGGCCTCCTGACACGGCTGAGTCTTATGTATTGCCTTTCAGACAATGTGATGTTTTTCTTCATAAGGTTTAAGGTCAGCAAATGGAAGCTATGGCCTTCTCCCCTTTCCTTCTCCACGTCCTCCTACTCTCTCTGTATCTATTTCTCTCAATGTTTCTCTCTCTGTCTTTCCCTCACACAATCTTTCCTCTTTATTTTATGTCATGGTCGAGTGAAAACGAGAGGATATGAAGGAGACGTTCTCAGTTAGAGGAAATCAGACAGAAGTTAAGGTGTTTTCTGTGTTCCCTGAACCCTCTACTACAACCATCATAGAACCTCTGCCCTTGTAGCTTATTATTTTAATTTTCCATCTGACTTTAAAGAGGACATTGGTGCAGCAGATGGTTATGGATGCACTTAAAGTAAATAATGAAGTATAAATAGTTCAATGTGAAGTACCTGTGTACTTGTTCACTGAAATTCACTCCCTAGATCCATGAGGCTGAAGTGTTTGATTCATATTATTCTTCTTCACTGATCTGCTGCTCTTAGGCTACTTTTAGGCTTACTATTATGAGCCATATCCATTTATGTGATTCATCTGCTGAATAATTAAGTGTTCCAATGCTCATCTGACAATCACCTTCATTGGAGCTGCACTCAGCTATGACATGACAAATATTCTGCCAGATGAACAGGCTGACAACAAGCGTGAAACGTGTATTTGTAAAATGTTGAACTGTAGTTTTAACCCAAGCTGAATCTTATCTGTTACTAATTGGTAACACCTGGAACACTATATAAATGACAAGCCATTGTCAAACATCAGCGGATTTTTTGCTCTCCAACATTAACTTCTTGCGTTGAGCAATCCCGTATCCAGGTGCATAATCATAGCCCCAAGCTCATTAGCATAACGCAACATTAACTATTCATGAAAATCGCAAATGAAATGAAATGAATATATTGGCTCACAAGCTTAGCCTTTTGTTAACAACACTGTTATCTCAGATTTTCAAAATGTGCTTTTCAACCATAGCTACACAAGCATTTGTGTAAGAGTATTGATAGCTAGCATAGCATTAAGCCTAGCATTCAGCAGGCAACATTTTCACAAAAACAAGAAAAGCATTCAAATAAAATAATTTACCTTTGAAGAACTTTGGATGTTTTCAATGAGGAGACTCTCAGTTAGATAGCAAATGTTCAGTTTTTCCAAAAAGATTATTTGTGTAGGAGAAATCGCTCCGTTTTGTTCATAACGTTTGGCTAAGAAAACCCCCAGAAAATTCAGTCATTACAACGCCGAACTTGTTTCCAAATTAACTCCATAATATCGACAGAAACATGGCAAACGTTGTTTAGAATCAATCCTCAAGGTGTTTTTCACATATCTATTCGATGATAAATCATTCGTGGCAGTTTGGTTTCTCCTCTGAACCAAATGGAAAAATGCACGCAGCTGGAGATTACGCAATAATTTCGACGGAGGACACCAAGCGGACACCTGGTAAATGTAGTTTCTTATGGTCAATCTTCCAATGATATGCCTACAAATACGTCACAATGCTGCTGACACCTTGGGGAAACGACAGAAAGTATAGGCTCATTCCTGGCGAATTCACAGCCATATAATCTGTGGCACTTCCTGTATGAAATTTCATCTTGGTTTCGCCTGTAGCATTAGTTCTGTGGCACTCACAGACAATATCTTTGCAGTTTTGGAAACGACAGAGTGTTTTCTTTCCAAAGCTGTCAATTATATGCATAGTCGAGCATCTTTTCGTGACAAAATATCTTGTTTAAAACGGGAACATTTTTTTATCCAAAAAATTAAAAGAGCGCCCCTATATCGAAGAAGTTAACCAGCGGCGCCTGACACAGTCGGTTGGTGTATATAAATGCACATATTCATAACATCTTGAGCCCCTTGCAGACCCACAATGATGGGCTATCCTTCATAAATACAGGCTCCCACATGAGGAGATACTCAGACTGCTCAACCAGCCAACCAACACGCTGCAACTTTGCGCTGAGTGCTGAGTGGTGAAGCTTCTAACAGTCTTGCGCTTTTACACAGTGGGAAGTTTCCTCCAGGTTCTTGGGGATGGACATAGTCTTAGCAAGGCATCTGTATCCACTCAGTGACTTTTGTTCTTCTGTCCCTCAATGTTTCTTCCTACCTCAAACAAGTCAATGCAGGAGATGTACCAGGTGTTCCATGCGGGGCTAACATCCCGCAGGTCGTTGCTTTGGTGGATTCTGTCGTGAATGGTTCCTGGGCGACAGTGGAGATCCACTTTGGACATATCTCCTCATACCTGTGGCCAACCCTGTCAATAATTCTGAAGGACAGCTTATTTTGTACTGTCTGTGGGTTTCAGCCTGTGTGTTATATTATCTTGTGTCATGCTCATTGTCATCTGCACCCTGCGCTTTACGCAAAAATGTATCCTGGCACTGGTTAGCTAGCTAGCTGTTCCCTTCCGTGTATTTTCTGACTGCTCTGTCGTGCCTTGCCAGCCCTCCTCTCTTCTCCTACCCAACTCTTATTGCTCTCTTGTCTCTGTCCATCTCTCTGTATATGCAGTAAGGGGCCAGTTTATTAAGTACACCACCCCGTTCATGAAATGGTTCCCTCCTACAGACAGTGAGCCACGTGGCTGTGGGCCCCAAAATAATGGAGCAGTACAACAGTGGTGCTCAGAATGGCATCTTGGAACACACAACTTGTTATGAATTGTTATGAATGGGCTATTTCAGCAGATGACAACACCGGGTTCCACTCGTCTCCAGTGGGCACGCGATCACCAATACTGGACAATTGAGGAGTAGAAAAACATTGCCTGGTCCGACAAATCCCAGTTCCTGTTGCATCATGCTGATGGCAGAGTCAGGTTTTGGCGTAAGCAGCCTAAGTCCATGGCCTCATCCTGCATGGTGTCAACTGTACAGGTTGGTGACGGTGGTAAAATGTTGTGGGGAATGTTTTCCTAGGTCCCATGATATCAATTGAGCAACATTTCCATGCCCTGAATAATTCAGGTTGTTCTGGGGGCAAAGGTGGTCCAACCCGGTACTAGATGCGTGTACCTAACAAACTCCCTGTCCTCTTTCTCTCTCCTATGTCTAAGTGCATAGCATAGAGATGGATCTCATTTAGCTTCCTAAACAGCAGTAGGAGGCATCCAGGCAGGTTGTCTCATCCTGTAGGCAGTCTGTGTTTTGGGACCATGATGACCTATTGGTCTATGAGCATTTAAGCTTGTAACTTGGTTTACTTTGCAACATCCCAACATCCCCTGCTCTGTCTCCAAGCAGGTTTGTCTTCTTTAGATTTTGAGTTGCTTTGATGTCCAAACGTAGCCTATGTTTGTACGGTATGTAAATCAAATGACATATGTGAACAATGTGCTATTGCCTGTGGGAGAGATGGTAAAATTCCTAACTAATCTCCACATGCCATTACGAAAAGAAACTGGAAGCAGTTGGATATTCATTTTTTACATGATGTATTTAGCATTGACTGGACTAGCATTGAATTGATCCTTGATGTTGAAATAGACTTTTCTTACTTCCACAACGCATTCCAGGATGAAGGCAATATGCATGCCCCTTTAAAAAATCCAGGATTGAGGGCAGAGAGAACCCTTGGGTTACTGATGAACTTAGTAAAACCATAAGGGAACTAAATGCTATGTGGGCTAAAGCAAGAGGGTCTGGTTCGGATGATTGGACGATGACCTAAAAACTGAAAGCAGACCAATACCTTAAATTTACTTCGGATAATTTATAAAATCCCTCAAATTTTGTCAAGTAGTAAAAGGTTTGGAGTGCAAAAAGATACAGATACCCAAGCAATTGTTGGTAGACACACAGATTGTAACTGAGAGAAAAGCTATACGCACCACTGCACTTTGTATACCAGGGTTGGCTGGCCTTCTCTAGTCACTCGTAGGCTCAGGCACTGGTATACTTTTATTTACAACGCCATTTTGGGCTTACTACCTTTTTATTTGCGCATTTTTAATATTCAGAAATGTGGTGGGTACTCTCTTCGTTCGCTGGACTTTATCCTGCTAACTGTTCTAAATGTCCGAACTGAATTTGGTAAAAGGGCTATTATGTACTCTGCGCCATCGTCTTAGAAAGCCTTACAAAATACTTTTAAACTGGAAGAACTTGTCCCGATTTGGTATTTTTAAATCATTGATGAATGATCTTGAGACTGATTCCCTGACCTGTCAATGTTTATAATTTGATGTTTTTGATTTTGTTATAGTCTTGTGAATTCTATGGTTTTTACTAGATTACTTGTAGTTTTTCATGTTGTTCGTCTGTAATTTTTGGTGCTGCCTATCTTGGCCAGGACGCTCTTGAAAATAGATTTTAAATCTCAATGAGCCCTTCCTGGTTAAATAAAGTTGAAATAAAATTAAAAGAAAATAAAGGTCTAAATGAGCCCTCTGTGAATTTACCTGACCCCCTTGAAAGAAATTGAAGGAAATTGATAGAATGTAATCCCCTGGCCCTGATGATCTTGACCCTGTCTCCTACACCTAGCTGCAGACATCACTGATCCCCCTCTAACATGCATTTCTAACCTCACACTTGAGATTAAGGAAATCAGGAAGTTATGGAAATCTGCTTTTGTACTGCCTTTCCTGAAAGGTGGATATCATTCGCTACTTGACAACTATCAACCCATATCAAAATGGTCTATGCTGTCCAAGGGACTGGAGTCCTTAGTTAGTAGGCAGCTGAAGGCCTACCTCCAAGAAAACATCTTAAATGGAATGCAATCAGGTTTTAGGTCTTGCCACAGCACTGTTTCAGTTTTAAATTACATCCACTGTGCTCTTGACAATAAGTGATATTGTGTGTCTGTCTTTATTGATTTGTCAAAGGTATTTGACACCGTGGACCATGCTGTGTTGGTGCAAAGGTTAAAATGTTGTGGAATTAATTGTCATGCTCTAGGTCAGAAAGATGGAGCCGACAGAGATGGTCACCTTGCTTCGAGTCCGTAACCTGTTGAGTGTAGGGGGCAGTATTTTGATGTTTGGATGAAAAACGTACCCAAATGAAACTGCCTATTCCTCAGGCCCAGAATCTAGAATATGCATATAATCGTTAGATTAGGATAGAAAACACTCTAAAGTTCCAAAACTGTCAAAATATTGTCTGTGAGTATAACAGAACTGATATTGCAGGCGAAAACCTGAGGAAAATCCAACCCGGAAGTGCTGTTTTTCCTGAAAGCTCTCTGTTCCATTGCCTGCCTTCACTCCATTTAAAGGGATATCAACCAGATACCTTTTCCTATGACTTCCCCATGGTGTGAACAGTCTTTAGACATCGTTTCAGGCTTTTATTTTGAAAAATGAGTGAGAAAGATCACATTGCGTCATTGTATGGCTGGGTGCCAGCAGGAGTTTGCATGCACAACAGCATCGAGCAGACATTTATCTCTCTATCCTAATTAAGAAGCTACAGTCCCGGTTGAAATATTATCAATTATATATTGTAAAATCAACCTGAATGTTGATTATTTTAAAAAGTTTGACATGTTTCTACAAACTTTACGGATACTATTTGAAATTTTCGTCTGCCATGTCTGGAGGTATTTTGGATATAAAAATAATATTTATGAAACAAAAGGAACATTTATTGTGTAACTGGGAGTCTCGTGAGTGCAAACATCCGAATATCATCAAAGGTAAGCAATTCATTTTATTGCTTTTCAGATTCGTGAACAATCTACTTGGCTGCTAGCTGTTTGTAATGTTTTGTCTGCTGAGAGAGATGTCCTTACATAAACACCGCTTTTTTAAAATCTGACACGCCAGGTGGATGACCAACAAAGTAAGCTGTGTTTTGCACTTGTGATTTCATGAAAATGTAATATTTTAACTAATTTAATTTGAATTTGGCACTCTGCAATTCAGAGGATGTTGACGAAAATGATCCCGCTAACGGGATCGGTGCATAGAAACTATGCAGTATTTAGTTTTCTTTATGTATTTTTCTTACATTGTTAGCCCAGAAAATCTTAAGTGTTATTACATACAGCGGGGAAGTACTATTGGATATAAGAGCAATGTCAATTTACCAACATTACGACCAGGAATACCACTTGCCAGAAGCGGATCCTTCGTTCGAACCACCACCCAGCCAGAAGCGAATCCTTCGTTCGGACCACCACCCAGGACATTGGATCTAATCTCAGAGGCCGACCCAAAACAACGTTGCCGCAGAAGAGGTAGATGGAGCGGCGTCCTGGTCAGACTTCGAAGGCATGCACACCACCCACCACTTCCGAGTAAATTACTTGCCAATGTCCAGTCTCTAGACAACAAAAAAATAGGGAAAGGTTGCCTTTCAGAGAGACTTCAGAGATTGTAACAATCTCTGTTTCACGGAAATAGGGCTCTCAGGATATGTTGTCGGAGTCGGTACAGCCAACAGATTTCTTCAAGCGTCGCTCCGACAAAAATAAACATCTCTCTGAGAAGAAGAACGACGGGGTTGTATGCTTCATGATTAACAACTCATGGTGAAATCATAACAACATACAGGAGCTGAATTCCTTTTGTTCACCTGACCTAGAATTCCTTACAATCAAGTGCCGACCTTATTATCTCCTAAGAGAATTCTCATCGGTTATTGTCACAGCCGTGTATATCCCCCCTCAAGTAGATACCACAACGGCCCTCAAGGAACTTCACTGGACTCCATATATCCTGAGGCTGCATTTATTGTAGCTTAACAAAGCAAATTAGTGAACCAGGCTACCTAAATTCTATCAGCATATTGACTGAAGCACTCACACCGGCAATACACTGGACCACTGCTACTCTAACTTGTGCGATGCATACAAGGCCTTCTCCCGCCCTCCTTTCGGCAAATCCAACCACGACTCCATTTTTCTCCTACCATCCTATAGGCAGAAACTCAAAACAGGATGTACCTGTGACTAAAACTATTCTACGCTGGACTGACTAATCGAATCCACGCTTCAAGATTGTTTTGATCACCTGGACTGGGAAATGTTCGGGCAGCCTCAGAGAAAACATAGATTCATGTAATTGGACTCGGTGAGTGAGTTTAAAAGGAAGTGCATTAGAGATTAGAGATCCATTAGCGATTTTGATCCACTGGGATTATTAAAACCTACCTTAACCAGAAGCTGTGGATAGATGGCGGCATTCACGCAAAACTGAAAGCACAAACCACCGCATTTAACCATGGAAAGATGACTGGGAATATGGCCAATCATAAACAGTGTAGTTATTCCCTCCGCAAGGCAATCAAACAAGATAAATGTCGGTATAGGGACAGAGTGGAGTTTCAATTCAATGGCTCAGACACAAGATGTATTTGGCAGGGTCTACATGCAATTGCGGACTACAAAAATAAAAACAGCCATGTCACAGACACAACGGCGTCTTGCTTCCAGACAATTTAAACACATTCTTTGCCCGCTTTGAGGATAATAGAGTGCCACCGACACGGCCCACTACCAAGGACTGCGGGTCCCCTCTCTCCTCCTCCGTGGCCGACATCAGTAAGACATTTAAACATGTTAACCCTGGGCTGCTGGCCCAGATGGCATCCCTAGCCACATCCTCAGAGCATGCGCAGACCAGTTTGCTGGTATGTTTACGAACATATTCAATCGATCCCTATCTCAGTCTGCTGTCCCCACTTGCTTCATGATGTCCACCATTGTTCCTGTACCCAAGAAGGCAAAGATAACTGAACTAATGACTATCGCCCCGTAGCACTCACTTCTGTCATCATGAAGTGCTTTGAGAGACTAGTCAAGGATCATATCACCTCCCACCTTACCCGCCACCCAAGACCCACTTCAGTTTGCATACCGCCCTAACAGGTTCACAGACGATGCATTCGCCATCACACTGCACACTGCACACTGGCAAGAGTAATACCTATGTAAGAATGCTGCTCATTGACTACAGCTCAGCATTCAACACCATACTACCCTCCAAGCTCATCATTAAGCTTGAGGCATTGGGTCTCAACCCCGCCCTGTGCAATTGGGTCCTGGACTTTCTGACGGGCCACCCCAGGTGGTGAAGGAAGGAAACAACATCTCCACTTCGCTGATTCTCAACACTGGGGCCCCACAAGGGTGCGTGCTCAGCCCCCTCCTGTACTCCCTGTTCACCCATGACTGCATGATCATCAATGTGACCACGCAACTCAATCATCAAGTTTGCAGATGACACAACAGTAGCGGGCTTGATTATCAACAATGACGAGAGCCTATAGGGAGGAGGTGAGGGCACTCAGAGTGTGGTTTCAGGAAAACATCCTCTCACTAAACATGAACAAAACAAAAGAGCTGATCATTGACTTCAGGAAACAGCAGAGGGATCACCTTCCGATCCACATCAATGGGACAGTAGTGGAGAAGGTGGACAGTTTTAAGTTCCTTTGTATACACATCACGGACAAACTGAAATGGTCCATCCACACAGACAGTGTGGTGAAGAACCGCAGGAGGCTGAAGAAATTTGGCTTGTCACCTAAAGCCCTTACAAACCAATGCAGATGCCCAATTGAGAGCATCCTTTCAAGCTGTATCACCTCCTGGTTTGGCAACTGCACCGACCTCAAAGGCTCACCAGGAGCAAACTACCTGCCATCCAGAACACCTACAGCACCCGATGTCACAGGAAGGCCAAGAAGACTTTCAAGGACAACAACCACCCGAGCCACTGCCTGTTCCCTCCGTTACCATCCATAAGGTGAGGTCAGTACAGGTGCGTCAAAGCACCTTGAGCTTCTATCTCAAGGCCATCAGACTGTTAATGGGTTACAGAGTTCATGTTTAAGTTAATTCATTGAGCTGTATCTAAAGTTGTTAAATGTAACGTGAACAAGTATTTTTACTAAAACAAGTAATATTACTAATTCTATATATATGCAGGCCTCAACCACTACCCTGAGAGCACTTGATTCAGAATATCATGTGGTTCATTACCAATCAAAGACTTCATTATGATCTCTACAGTGCCATTGGCTGGTCGTCATTGACCTTGCGCAGGCTTAAACACTGGTATACACTGATTTATAAGGCCATATTGGGTAAAATACCACTTTATCTCTGGTCTTTTTTAAATCAGATCAGTAAATAAATATAAATTACGGTCCCATTCTCATTTGCTTTTAACAGTAGCAAGAATTAAAACAGGTCATGATTAGAAATTGTTTTAGTTACTCAGCTCCGTGGTCCTGGAATTCACTTGAACATTTAAAAATGTGTGTTGATCTAGTCACGTTGTTGGAGTTTAAACACTAAGACAATGTAAATATCATAGAAGAGCATAACTGTTTTTTAGTTATGACATTTGTGTTTTTTTTTACATAATATGTAATTGTTGTACTGTAACCACCATAAAGCAGATGAAATCTCGCGTCTTGTGACGGCCGGCCGCCCAACAACCTGCCCGCTTGACCCTATCCCCTCCTCTCTTCTCCAGACCATTTCCGGAGACCTTCTCCCTTACCTCACCTCGCTCATCAACTCATCCCTGACCGCTGGCTACGTCCCCTCCGTCTTCAAGAGAGCGAGAGTTGCACCCCTTCTGAAAAAACCTACACTCGATCCCTCTGATGTCAACAACTACAGACCAGTATCCCTTCTCTCTTTTCTCTCCAAAACTCTTGAGCGTGCCGTCCTTGGCCAGCTCTACCGCTATCTCTCTCAGAATTACCTTCTTGATCCAAATCAGTCAGGTTTCAAGACTAGTCATTCAACTGAGACTGCTCTTCTCTGTATCACGGAGGCGCTCCGCACTGCTAAAGCTAACTCTCTCTCCTCTGCTCTCATCCTTCTAGACCTATCGGCTGCCTTCGATACTGTGAACCATCAGATCCTCCTCCCCACCCTCTCCGAGTTGGGCATCTCCGGCGCGGCCCACGCTGGATTGCGTCCTACCTGACAGGTCGCTCCTACCAGGTGGCGTGGCGAGAATCTGTCTCCTCACCACGCTCTCTCACCACTGGTGTCCCCAGGGCTCTGTTCTAGGCCCTCTCTTATTCTCGCTATACACCAAGTCACTTGGCTCTGTCATAACCTCACATGGTCTCTCCTATCATTGCTATGCAGACGACACACAATTAATCTTCTCCTTTCCCCCTTCTGATGACCAGGTGGCGAATCGCATCTCTGCATGTCTGGCAGACATATCAGTGTGGATGACGGATCACCACCTCAAGCTGAACCTCAGCAAGACGGAGCTCCTCTTCCTCCCGGGGAAGGACTGCCCGTTCCATGATCTCGCCATCACGGTTGACAACTCCATTGTGTCCTCCTCCCAGAGCGCTAAGAACCTTGGCGTGATCCTGGACAACACCCTGTCGTTCTCAACTAACATCAAGGCGGTGTCCCGTTCCTGTAGGTTCATGCTCTACAACATCCGCAGAGTACGACCCTGCCTCACACAGGAAGCGGTGCAGGTCCTAATCCAGGCACTTGTCATCTCCCGTCTTGATTACTGCAACTCGCTGTTGGCTGGGCTCCCTGCCTGTGCCATTAAACCCCTACAACTCATCCAGAACGCCGCAGCCCGTCTGGTGTTCAACCTTCCCAAGTTCTCTCACGTCACCCCGCTCCTCCGCTCTCTCCACTGGCTTCCAGTTGAAGCTCGCATCTGCTACAAGACCATGGTGCTTGCCTGCGGAGCTGTGAGGGGAACGGCACCTCAGTACCTCCAGGCTCTGATCAGGCCCTACACCCAAACAAGGGCACTGCGTTCATCCACCTCTGGCCTGCTCGCCTCCCTACCACTGAGGAAGTTCAGTTCCCGCTCAGCCCAGTCAAAACTGTTCGCTGCTCTGGCCCCCAATGGTGGAACAAACTCCCTCACGACGCCAGGACAGCGGAGTCAATCACCACCTTCCGGAGACACCTGAAACCCCACCTCTTCAAGGAATACCTAGGATAGGGTAAGTAATCCTTCTCACCCCCCTAAAAAGATTTAGATGCACTATTGTAAAGTGGCTGTTCCACTGGATGTCATAAGGTGTATGCACCAATTTGTAAGTCGCTCTGGATAAGAGCGTCTGCTAAATGACTTAAATGTAAATGTAAATGTACGTGTGTCTATAGACTTGTTCAATGCTGTGTTAGTGTATGTAAGTTGTTTTGTCTGAAACTTTGTTCCCCCTGCTGCTGTTGGACCAGGTCTTTCTTGAAAAAGAGATTTTATCTCAATGAGAAAAACCTGTATAAATAAAGGTTAAATAAAATAATAATGCTACTGCGTAGAAGTTTTCTTTCTCAACAGTTTTGTATATTTAGTAATAAGAGATAAAAACCATAGCTTTTCCCCTGGTGGTTGGACATGAAACACTTTGTAGTCATGTTGTTTCCACATCTTGTTGTTGACCGTAGAAACTGTACACATTACACAGCGAACGAACCACGGTTTCCTTCCATATGCGTCAGGTAAAAATGTTCATCTCAATAAAGGCTGAATTCACAACTTAAAATCGAATTAAATCAAATGTTATTTGCCACGTACACAGTTTACAGCAGGTATAGAAGGTGCAGTGAAATGCTTATGTTCTAGCTCCCTCAATATTGTAGATCAATATCAATAATAATCAAATAAAAAATATAAGTAATTAGAAGGTAGTATGCATAGTAATACAAATGATATGCAAATTATTGAGCACATTTGCCATTTTGAGTGAGAAACACTGGTTTAGATAATTAGATAACAGGCATCTAATGAACCCACCCACACACACTAACACACACACACATGCACACATATACACATGCACACTCTTATTTGTTCTTCAGAACTAAACAATACTGGGTTAATGTGTCATGACAGAACAACTTGTGTTGCAATTATAATGTCCTGTAATTAGTTGGTCTCTCTCACCTGGGGCCCTGGGCTTCCAACATTAATCAGAAGAAATTGGCTGCCCCACAATGCAAAGCTGAAATTCACATTAGCGTGAAGAGACCCCACAGTAATGTATTTAAATCTGTGGCACTGAAATGTAAACAGCATGCAGAGCAGCCAGGTCGCTCAAGACCCACAGAGAAATTAGATGTCCATCCAGGTAAGCAGGACGTCAATGAGATTACTTCAAAACCGGCCACTAGAGGCAACAGTGAACACTATTACCATCAAGTAGGGTTTTGCTATGGCATTGTAGACCGGGATCTGAAGGTCG
Source organism: Oncorhynchus keta (assembly GCF_023373465.1). Taxonomy (NCBI): domain Eukaryota; kingdom Metazoa; phylum Chordata; class Actinopteri; order Salmoniformes; family Salmonidae; genus Oncorhynchus; species Oncorhynchus keta. The sequence goes on from NC_068446.1 coordinate 8,510,210, forward strand.
CGTGTTCAATCCCAGTGCTAGGCAGTGCAATATTTTTTTTTAACCCTATCCCAAAACTTAACTCTTAACTTAAACGTTTGGAATGAATGCTTAAACTTGACCTTCTGTGAGGTTTATGGACAAATGTCCAAATCTGCAGTGAGACTGTGAGAGTTGGTTGTGAAGAGAGCATAATATATATTATATTGGGAATATCACAATGTAGATGTGACCAAAGCAGACCAAAGCATATCAAGGTTGTTGCGACAGTGAATCTGTGAAAGGATGTTGGACCATTTCTTCTCCTCAAGGATTATGTCCTTACAAACTAGCCTAATGTCATTTTCTCTGCTGGTATATTGTTCATGTGGAGCCTTGAGGAAGACATTCACCATTTTGTGCCTGACACACACACACACACACACACACACACACACACACACACACACACACACACACACACACACACACACACACACACACACACACACACACACACACACACACACACACACACACACACACACAGGAACTATGTAGGTGTCTGTTGTAGTCCGTTGTGTGTGTCCTCTACATGTGTGCCCTAATTATTCCCATTAGGGAATCAGTGAGGACAAAGTTATTCATGCCCCCAACCTTTATTGATTCAATCCCCCATTACCACTAATTGGTTAAAGTCATTCAGGTTATTAAAGCCCTTTGGTCACCATTGGTGCTAAAAAAAAAGTATAACACTCAGGATTAACCACCCTATTGCTATAATGCACTCTGATTACATTCAACTGCATAAGCATGTTCCTTTCTGTTCTAATGTCCAAAACCTGGTTCCCTACCTTGGTCTAAATAGGTGGTTTTCCAGCTGCTATTGGTTATCAGTGTGAATTCACTCCTCCACAACTCCTCCACAGTGTTATTCTCAGTTCCCCTTCTCTCAAAGAGAGAGAGATAAAGATAGCGAGAGAGCTGTCCAGAAAGACAGCATGAAATACACACAGGTCCAGGCGAGTCAATCAGCTTTTCACCCGCCAATCAATTGAGTGCTCTGGCTTTAGAGAGACCTGGAAATAGATCGAGGTTAGCTTTGTAAGGCACAACAGGTGAGAATGTACTTAAGTACAGGCAGTAATCTACGTTCCTGCAAATGCACGTCAAGAGCAGATATATTCAGGTCGTGGTCACATTTGACCAAAAAAGCATGCTTTTAGCGTCCATTCTATGGCCCTTCTTTCCGGATAATTTCTAGCCTCTGAAAAATCCTGACTGATGTTATTTTTAAGCAGCAGTGTTTGTACACTCAATCCAAAGGTTCAGGGGGTCCAAGATGCGCAAGATAACACAGGCAGCGACATTTCAGCTTGTCATTTTCAATTTTGCCGGAAGAAGTTCAGAATGAGTTCAGAATGCTTTTATATCCCAGCTTCAGGAACACCCATACATGTATAATAGAAACATTGTTTGGTACGAATTGAGTGGTATTACTGTCGAAGGGTAAAAAAAACAGCTTGGTGTAGGTTGGATGATGTCTGTCTTGGAGATTAGTTTTGTCTGTGAAGTCAGGCAAAGAAAACCCCAATGCTCTGGGATTTGTTTTTTTATTACGTTACAGCCTTATTCTAAAATTGATTAAATAAAACATTTTACTCATCAATCTACACACAATACAATAAATTACAATACATTTACAGATTACATTTACAGATTTCAACACACACCTACTCCACCACTACCACATATCTACTGTACTAAATCCATGTGTATGTATAGTGCATATGTTACCATGTGTATGTGTATGCATGTGTCTGTGCCAATGTTTGTGTTGCTTCACATTCCCTGATGTTCCATAAGGTGTTTTGTTATATATTTTTTAAATCTAATTTTACTTCTTGCGTCAGTTACTTGATGTGGAATAGAGTTCCATGTAGTCATGGCACTATGTAGTACTGTGTGCCTCCCAAAGCCTGTTCTGGACTTGGGGACTGTGAAGAGACATCTTGTGGCATGTCTTGTGGGGTATGCATGAGTGTCCAAGCTGTGTGCCAGTAGTTTAGACAGACCGATACAGTTGAAGTCGGAAGTTTACATACACCTTAGTAAAATACATTTAAACTCAATTTTTCACAATTCCTGACATTTAAACCTAGTAAAAAGTCCCTGTCTTAGGTCAGTTAGGGATCACCACTTATGTTAAGAATGTGAAATATCAGAATAATAGTAGAGAAAATGATTCATTTCAGATTTAATTTATTTCATCACATTTCCAGTGGGTCAGAAGGTTACATACACTCAATTAGAATTTGGTAGCATTGCCTTTAAATTGTGTCAAATTTTTCAGGTAGCCTTCCACAAGCTTCCCACAATATGTTGGGTGAATTTTGGCACATTCCTCCTGACAGAGCTCATGTAACTGAGTCAGGTTTGTAGGCCTCCTTGCTCGCAAACACTTTTTCAGTTCTCCCAACAAATGTTCTATAGGATTGAGGTAATGGCTCTGTGATGGCCACTCCAATACCTTGACTTTGTTGTCCTTAAGCCATTTTGCCACGACTTTGGAAGTATGCTTGGGGTCATTTGGAAGACCCATTTGCGACCAAGCTTTAACTTCCTGATGTCTTGAAATGTTGCTTCAAAATATCCATGTAATTTTCCTTCCTCGTGATACCATCTATTCTGTGAAGTGCACCAGTCCCTCCTGCAGCAAAGCACCCCCACAACATGATGCTGCCATCTCCGTGCTTCACGTTTGGGATGGTGTTCTTCGGCTTGCAAGCCTCCCCCTTTTTTCTCCAAACATAATGATGGTCATTATGGCCAAACAGTTCTATTTTTGTTTCATCAGGCTCGAGGACATATCTCCAGGAATTACGATCTTTGTCCCCATGTGCAGTTGCAAACCGTAGTCTTGTTTTTTTTATGGCGGTTTTGGAGCAGTGGCTAATTTCTTGCTGAGCGGCTTTTCAGGTTTTGTCGATATAGAACTCGTTTTACTGTGGATTTAAATACTTTTGTACCTGTTTCCTCCAGCATCTTCACAAGGTCCTTTGCTGTTGTTCTGGGATTGATTTGCACTTTCGCACAAAAGTATGTTCATCTCTAGGAGACAGAACGCCTCTCCTCCCTGAATGGTATGACGACTGTATGGTTCCATTGTCTTTATACTTATGTACTATTGTTTGTACAGACCACAGATGGAACCGGACTGGTGACACACTCTTCAGCACACCTGCACTGCAGCATACTCCTCGCGAACACCTCTCCCCGGTATCCCTCATTAAATTCCTCCACGACTCCCAGACATGCTCTGGCACTCTGTTGTTCAGCCGACCGCCCCTTGTGCCACCACCACCCCCCCAAACAAATCTTGGAGTTTCTGTTGCCGCGGACCCCGGAGTTGTTGCTGTCCCTCCAGATTCCTCTGCGATTCCCGCTAAGGAAGGGTCTCACGTCTCACATCCTCCCATTATCTCTTCCCATGTCCAACTTACTTTATCCTCCCGAGCACGCTGCTTGGTCCTTGAATGGTGGGATATTCTGTCACGGTCGTTATAAAGAACAGACCAAGGCGCAGCGTGAGTAGAGTTCCACATCTTTATTTAAAGTGAAACTTCAAAAACAATAAACCGTGAAAGCCGTGGTACACACACACCAAACAATAATATCCCACAATGCAGGTGGGAACAGGGACACCTTAACCTCTCCAGGGTATGTGGACTAGCGTCCCACCTGGCCAACATCCAGTGAGCTGTCAGAGCGCCAAATACAGAAATACTCATAAAAATTCAGAAAAGATACAACTATTTTACATAGGTTTAAAGATTACCTTCTTGTGAAACCAACCACCGTGTCAGATTTTTAAAATGCTTTACGGCAAAAGCATACCTTACGATTATTTGAGAACATCGCCCAGCAGACAAATCATTACAAACAGACACCAGCCAAGTAGAAGAGTTACACAAGTCATAAATAGAGATAAAATGAATCACTTACTTTTGATGATCTTCCTATGTTTGCACTCAGAAGACAATCATTTATTCAATAAATGTTCCTTTTTATTCGAAAAAGTCTCTCTTTATATCCAAAAACCTCTGTTTTGTTCGCGCATTTTCTTCAAAAATCCACAGGCTCAAACTCAGTCACAACAGGCAGACAAAAAATTCCAAATTGTATCCGTAAAGTTCATAGACACATGTCAACCGATGTTTATTTTCAACCCTCAGGTTGTTTTTAGCCTAAATAATCGATAATATTTCAAACTAACAATAACGTCGTCAATATAAAAGGTAAACTAGAAAGGCACTCTTTCATTCGCACGCATGAACAAGTTCTGTGACAGGGCAGGGTCCACTCATTCAGACTGCTCTTACTCCCTAATTTTTCAGAATACTAGCCTGAAACAATTTCTACAGACTGTTGACATCTAGTTGACATCTAGTGGAAGGCATAGGAACTGCAATTTGAGTCCGAAGTCAATGGATACTGTAATGGCATTGAATAGAAAACTACAAAAAAATACTTCCTGAATGGATTTTTCTAGGGTTTTCACCTGCCAAATCAGTTCTGTTATGCTCACAGACACTATTTTTAACAGTTTTGGAAACTTTAGAGTGTTTTCTATCCAGATCTACCAGTTAAATATATATCCTATTTTCTGGGCTTGAGTAGATGGCAGTTTAATTTGGGCACGCTTTTCATCCAAAATTCCAAATGCTGCCCCCTACCCTAGAGAAGTTAAGTATTATTCCCAATTAGAGACACCGATAATCAGCTGCCTCTAATTGGGAACCACACTAAAACACGCACATAGAAATAAAACGACTAGAACACCCCCGAGTCACGCCCTGACCTAAAACCCCATAGAGAACCCAGAGGGCGTGACAGAGGGACTGATTTTGAATGTAGGCCTTGAATTACATCCACAGGTACACCTCCAATTGACTCAAATTATGTCATTTAGCCTATCAGAAGCTTCTGAAGCCATGACATAATTTTCTGGAATTTTCCAAGCTGTTTAAAGAAAAAGATATCTTAGTGTATGTAAACTTCTCAGCCCCTGGCATTGTGTCATGCACAAAGTAGATGTCCTAACCGACTTGCCAAAACTATAGTTTGTTCACAAGAAATTTGTGGAGTGGTTGAAAAATTTGTTTAATGTCTCCAACCTAAGTGTATGTAAACTTCTGACTTCAACTGTATGTGCATTCAACATGTCAATACCTCTCATACCTTAAGGGAAGATTTTGGCAGTTGCTGTATGGTTAGTGAGAAAGTCCATATTGCAAATGTACGGTCCCTTACTAGACGTCCGAAATCGTTTGTAAAATTTGCGTCGGGCCGAGCGGCAGGGCCTACCAGGAAGTCATCAAATTAACTTTGTCGGACATTCGGTTTCCGTTTTACAAAAATAATAAGATTTTGGTCATTTTTCCGCTTTCCCGGAATATCCCACAAGAGGGCATAAGCAATCATATTGCTATTGGACAAAACATCACGATTCACGACGGGGCCTTATCTCGAAAACGGAAAATATTTCAAAGCCGAAACTCAGTGAGCGTAGGTTTGGCATAATGGGCAGTTGGCCCCGAACAAGATGGCGTCTAGGCCTCAACGGTTTTTGAGTTATGGCCATTTATCTGGGATTAAAGGTCCAAAATGAAAATATAGAAATTATTTTTCCACTTCACGTCAAAGTCAAGGAGCCTCCGGTGTCAATAAAAAAAGAACCAGCCATTTATCTATCGTCATTTAAGAGAAATCGTACGATGACAGATTGGTGATGTTCACGGATAGGTGTTTTTTTTTTCAACGGTTACAGATCCAGTTGCGGGGTGTTCTTACGAATCTTTTTAAAGTGTGCTGCGGAGCTCTGCGAGATTTCTGTGATTTTCTATGATTTTCTGAAATAACACACACTCACTAAACCCTCTGTAAATAACTCAGTTCTTAACGTAAAGACTTAAAACTCAGGTTTCTGTAAAGGCATACCCCAATCAGGATATGAGTTTATTTATAGTTTCCTATGCCAACCGGAAGTGCCTTAAATGGTGTCACAGTGGCAGTTTCCAAGGGTTAAAAAGGTCAGATCTTTTCAAAACTTCATATGTGTGATTAGGCAACCCCCATAAACTGTAAGTCAGTCATTTCTCCCAACAGATGTCAAAGAAAAGCTCTCTCTCACACACACACACACACACACAGAAACACACACACAGCAAGGATGGAGTGACAAAGTACGGTGATTAAAGACACACAAAGCCTACAATGGCATTTCCATATTCTCAAGGCCGTGCCGAGTTCAACGAGATCCCCCACTTGACCATAGCTCGCTCGGTCTAAGCACAGCAACCATTAGAAGAGTAGGCTCAAAATGAAGGCTGGCCCTCAATGTCATTTGCTTTTGGGTGACAGTGAGAGAACCGTTAAGGTAAGAAGCACAATTCGACCTCAGCCTAACCTTGACCATGTGGCATTAACCCTTACCAGATAAAAGAAGGTGTTTACATCAAACAGTTTGCATTGACTTCTCTCCCCATAGGAATACATTGCCTGCACCTCTAAATTCAACCCGAAGCCTATGTGGGTTATGAATGCCTTATGAACCTGTCTTCTATGACAGTCCATCAGACCACTATGAGGTCTACCTGTGTCGATTCTAAGCTTCCTGGAGCAACCGGAAGTGGTTAAATTGACCCAAAAGGTGTTTTGATATACATAACCTTCAAAGGTGAAAATGACTACATTCAACCCTGTGTAGATCAGTCAATTCTTAACTTAAAGACTTAAAACTCAGGATTCTGTAAGAGGCTACCTCAGTCAAGACATGTGTTTACCTATAGCTTCCTGTGTCAACCGGAAGTGCCTTTAATTGGGTCACACTGTCTGTTTTGAAGGGTTAAAAAAGTCACATCTTTCCTAAACTTCATATGTGTGACTAGGTAACCCTCATGAACTGTAAATCAGTCATTTCTCCCAACAGATGTCAAAGAAAAGCTCTCACACGCACACACAGCAAGGATGGAGTTAAAAAGTGTGGTGCTTAAAGACACAGAGAGCAGGCAATGGCATTACCATAATCTCTAGGCCGTGCCGAGTTCAACGAGATATCCCGCTTGACCGTAGCTCGCTCGGTCTAAGTGCAGCGACCATTAGAAAAGTAGGCCCAAAATGAAGCCTGCCCCACAACGTCATTTGCTTTTGGGTGACAGAGAGAGAACCGTTAGGGTGAGAAGCACAATTCGACCTCAGGTACATTCCTAAGGTCCTCCCGATCCGTGCAAGCCTAACCTTGACCGTGTGGCATTAAGCCTTACCAGTTAAAAGAAGGTGTTTACATCAAACAGTTTGCATTGACTTCTCTCCCCATAGGAATACATTGCCTTCACCCCTAAATTCAACCTGAAGCCTATATGGGTTATGAATGCCGTATGAACCTGTCTTTGGTAACAGTCCACCAGGCCAGCATGAAGTCTACCTGTGTTGATTCTAAGCTTCCTGGACCAACCGGAAGTGGTTAAAATCACCCTAAAAGTGTTTTTCCATACCTTGCCTGCAGTTTGATAGACATAGTGCATTCAACCCTGTGTAAATCAGTCAGTTCTTAACGTAAAGACTTAAAACTCAGGATTCTGTAAAAGCATACCCCAATGAGGATATGTGAGGTACCATCACCAAAGTGACATTCTGAAATCAACCCTAACGAGCCATTGAGATGAACCAGAATCACTGCCCAGCCATCCCGAGTTCATCGGGCCAGTCAATTTCACATTCCTGCAGGATTTTTATAGCATGACAAATTCGTGATGGTACCTGCCCATTGGACCATATTGCAAATGCACATGCACTTGCAATATGATTGTATAGTGAAAAAACATCACCAAATGGACATGATGAAATCAACACAACGAGTGATGGAAAGGAACAACTATCACTGCCCGGCCATCCTGTGTTCCCATAGCGGGCATTAATATCAGAATGACCGGTAAAATGCATTTACAACCATATTTTTATTTTTGGGTTACCAGGTGCCTATTTTCAATCACCAGTTGCACAACAATGCATATCCATCAGAATATTTTAAACAGTCCATAAAGCACTCAGGACGGCCCCCATAGATAGAGGGCCGTAGTGGGGTACTCCCATAGCGGGCATGGACAATAGGAGTCCTGGTAAATGCATTTACAAACATATTTTTATTTTTGGGTTACCAGTTGCACAACAATGCACGTGCATTTGCAATATGATTCTATAGTGAAAAAACATCACCAAATGGACATAATGAAATCAACACAACGAGTGATGGAAAGGAACAACGATCACTGCCAGGCCATCCTGTGTTCATCAGGCCAGTCAATTTTGCATTCTTGCAGGATTTTTATAGCATGACAAAATTGTGATGGTACATGCCCATTGAACCATATTGCAAATGTACAGTGACTTTGCAAAAGTGAGAAAACAAACAAATGGACATGATGAAATCAACACAACGAGTGATGGAAAGGTGCAACTATCACTGTTCGGCCATCCTGTGTTCATCAGGCCAGTCAATTTTGCATTTTTGAGCATGTCAAATTTCATATGGTAAATGCCCATTGAATCATATTGCAAATGCACGTGCACTTGCAATATGATTCAACAGTGAAAAAACATCACAAAATGGACATGATGAAGTCAACACAACGAGCGTTGGAAGGGAGCAACTATCACTTCCAGGCCATCCTGTGTTCATCAGGCCAGTCAATTTTGCATTTCTGCAGGATATTTGAGCATGTCAAATTTCATATGGTAAATGCCCATTGAAACATATTGCAAATGCACGTGCACTTGCAATATGATTGTATAGTGAAAAAACATCCCCAAATGGACATGATGAAATCCACACAACGAGTGATGGAAAGGAACAACTATCACTGCCCGGCCATCCTGTGTTCCCATAGCGGGCATTAATATCAGAATGACCGGTAAATGCATTTACAACCATATTTTTATTTTTGGGTTACCAGGTGCCTATTTTCAATCACCAGTTGCACAACAATGCACGTGCATTTGCAATATGATTGTATAGTGAAAAAACATCACCATATGGACATGATGAAATCAACACAACGAGTGATGGAAAGGAACAACTATCAATGTCAGGCCATCCTGTGTTCATCAGGCCAGTCCATTTTGCATTCCTGCAGGATTTTTATAGCATGACAAAATCATTGAACCATATTGCAAATGCACAGTGACTTTGCAAAAGTGAGAAAACATAAACAAATGGACATGATGAAATCAACACAACGAGTGATGGAAAGGTACAACTATCACTGCTCGGCCATCCTGTGTTCATCAGGCCAGTCAATTTTGAATTTTTGAGCATGTCAAATTTCATATGGTAAATGCCCATTGAAACATATTGCAAATGCACGTGCATTTGCAATATGATTCTATAGTGAAAAAAACATCACCAAATGGACATGATGAAATCAACACAACGAGTGATGGAAAGGAACAACTATCACTGCCCGGCCATCCCGAGTTCATCAGGCCAGTCAATTTTGCATTTCTGCAGGATTTTTGAGCATGTCAAATTTCTTATGGCATTTGGCCCCAAAAAAAGTGACTTTTGACTTTGACTTTTTACTTCCTATGAAATCATATTGTAAATGGACAAATCATATTCCTTATGCACAAGTAAAAAAACAAAAGTATGATAATAAAATACAACTAAAGTATGTTGTTGTGTAATTGACACAAAATTTGGAAGTATTTCGAAAAACAGTCCAGAAAGCACTTTAAGGGTGTATGAAGTTTTTTACAAAATTTTGACATTTTTGACTTTTGACTTTTGACTTCCTATGAAATCATATTGAAAATGGACAAAACATATTACTCATGCGCATGTAAAAATAAATAAAAAATATGATAATAAAATTGGACAAAAGTATATTCATACAGTTCTTACACGTGTGTAATTGACAAAAAAAATCGAAAGAATTTCGAAAAACGGTCCAGAAAGCACTTTTTTAAGGGGTGATACGTTTTTGACAAAAAAATATATTTTTTTAAAATGTTGCTTTTGGAGGTTGACTTGGGTTACATTTCCAATATGAAAAACCATGGTGGAGCGGATTCGCCACCTGTTGAATTTTTAAAGTGTTACAACTGGCAATTGCCATATGGCATTTGCAATACACTTTGCATGAATCAACGCCGAATTGGGTGGTATTGGACAATGTGTATATGGTTTGTCCGATGCCAATGACTTCCCATTCATTTTTGTCCAATACAGGGGGGTAATTCCCTTACATAAATAAAAGTAGAGATGAAGTCATTCTCTCCTTCACTTTCAACCAGGAGAGATTGACATGCATATTATTAATATTAGCTCTCAGAGTACATACAAGGGTCAGCCATGCTGCCCTGTTCTGATTCAATTGCATTTTTCCTAAATCCTTTTTTGTGGCACCTGACCATACGACTGAACAGTAGTTAATTAAGGTGCGACAAAACTAGGGCCTGTAGGACCTGCCTTGCTGATAGTGTTGTTAAGAAGGCAGGCAATCGCTTTATTATAGACAGACTTCTCCCCATCTTAGCTACTACTGGATCAATAGGTTTTGACCATGACAGTTTACAATCTAGTGTCACTCCAAGCAGTTTAGTCAGTTTAGTCATCTCAACTTGCTCAATTTCTAAATGATTTATTACATTATTTAGTTGCAGTTTAGGGTTTAGTGAGTGTTTTCTTCCAAATACAATCCTTTTAGTTTAGAAATATTTAGGGCTAACTTATTCCTTGCCACCCACTCTGAAACTAACTGCAGGTCTTTGTTGAGTGTTGCAGTCATTTCAGTCGCTGTAGTAGCTGACGTGTATAGTGTTGAGTCATCCGCATACATAGAAACTCTGGCTTAAATCTAAGTCAGTGGCATGTTGTTAGTAATTATTTCTTTTTTAAAGCAAGGGGCCTAAACAGCTACACTGGGGATCATTTTCATCAACACCCGCTGAATTGCAGCGCCCCAAATTCAAATGACTAAAAATATTTAATTTTCATGAAATCACAAGTGCAATATAGCAAAACACAGCTTAGTTTGTTGTTAATCTGCCTGGCGTGCCAGATTTCAATACAGCTTTTCAGCAAAAGCATAACAAGCGTTTATGTAAGAACCTCTCTCAGTAGACAAAATATTACAAGCAGCTCGCAGCCAAGTAGATTGGTGACGAAAGTAAGAAAAGCAATAAATTAAATTGCTTACCTTTGATGATCTTCAGATGTTTGCACTCACGAGACTCCCAGTTACACAATAAATGTTCCTTTTGTTCCATAAAGATCATTTTTATATCCAAAATACCTCCATTTGTTTGGCGCGTTATGTTTCAGAAATCCACAGGTCACGACATCGCAGTTGAAAATTCCAAATAGTATCCGTAATGTCCACAGAAACATGTGAAACGTTTTTTTATAATCAATCCTCAGGTTGTTTTTAAAATATATAATCGATAATATATCAACTGGGACTGCAGTTTTTTCAATAGGAGAGGGAGAGACAATGGCTGCCCCACTCTGTTGCGCAAGCAAAACTCTGCGAACACCCAGCTATCCACTGACGCGATGTGATTATTCTCGCTCAGTTTTCAAAATAAAAGCCTGAAAATTATGTCTAAAGACGTGCCACATTGAGGAAGCCATAGGAAAAGGAATCTGCTTGATATCCCTTTAAATGGAGGCAACGCATCCAATGGAACAGAGCTTTCAGGAAAAACAACACTTCCTTGTTGGATTTTCCTCAGGTTTTCACCTGCAATATCAGTTCTGTAATACTCACAGACAATATTTTTGACAGTTTTGGAAACCTTAGAGTGTTTTCTATCCTAATCTGACAATTATATGCATATTCTAGTTTCTGGGCCTGAGAAATAGGCAGTTTCAAATGGGTAAGTTTTTTGCCAAAAATGAAAATACTGCCCCCAACACTCAATAAGTTAAGTGATGCAAGACACTTGTATGTTCATGAATGTTTAATATTATAATTTTTAATTTGAATTTGGCGTGCTCCAATTTGACCGGATGTGTAATGCTCGTCCTCTTCTTCTGACGAGGAGTCGCAAGGATCAGACCAAAGCGCGGCGTGGTACGTGTTCAAGACGATATTTATTCAACTCAGAACACTAAAACAAAAATAACAACGAGAATGATACGAAACGAAACAGTCCTGTCTGGTGACATACACAAAGACAGAAAATAAACACCCACTAAACACAAGTGGGAAAAGGCTACCGAAGTATGATCCTCAATCAGAGACAACTAACGATACCTGCCTCTGATTGAGAACCATACCAGGCCAAACGCAAAAACACAACATAGAAAACGGAACATAGACAACCCACCCAACTCACGCCCTGACCATACTAAAACAAAGACATAACAAAGGAACTAAGGTCAGAACGTGACAGGATGTTGTCGAATTTGATCCCGCTAGTGGGATCCAATCCCTATTAACTATCTTATGTTCGTATGTGTGCTGTAGATAAAATCACAGCTGTCATCATCCTGTGAAGTTGATACCTTCCGGGATGATATATCCCCCCCTAAAATAACAGATAAGATCAATCAATATGCTGGAAGGTCCTTATCACAAAAGTCAACCTGTCACGCCTTGGTCTTAGTATTTAGTGTTTTCTATATTTATTTGGTCAGGCCAGGGTGTGACATGGATTATTGTGGTGTGTTTTTTGTCTTGGGGTTTTGTGGGGTGTCTAATTAGTCTATGGCTGCCTGAGGTGGTTCTTAATCAGTCAGGTGATTATCGTTGTCTCTGATTGGGAGCCATATTTAGGCAGCCATATTCTGTGAGTGTTTTCGTGGGTGATTGTTCCCATCTTTGTGTTTGCACCAGATAGGGCTGTTTCGGGTTTCATTATTTCATTTAGTTATTTTTGTAGTTTCTGTATGTATAGGTTTTTCTTCATTAAAATATCATGAATCATCAACACGCTGCATTTTGGTCCGATCCTTGTCCTACCTCTTCGTCAGAGGAGGAGATAGAAGAGAGCCGCTACACAACCTCACTCCATATAATTATAAAAGGCCACACTGATCATACCTAAGTCACCTTCATGTACTATTTAGAAACTCCACATCACTGCAAATCAACAGGGGAGAGGAACGTTAGAAAGTATTAAAAAAATAACATGAAATGACAGTTGAAGGTTTCATTCCTCTTTCAATCTGGAGACTCTGGTACCACTAATTAAGTGTGCCTTAGCTTTTCGATACATGGCTGTTGCTCTGCTTGCTTTGTTCTCTCCCCTTCATATGCTCTTTGTTGAGGGCCATAAGGAATGAAACACAACTGGTTATTCACACAGAATTTCTCACCCAGGGAGGACTGTGAGGAGGTGATGGTGGTGAAGCTGTGAGGCTGGTGGTCGGTTCCCACCCCTCAGATGTCACATCCTGTCAGGATGATGGACCAGGTCCAGCACGCAGCCCCCAGACCCGCTTCTAGACCGCTCCCAGAACCACAGCATCCTAAAGGGATGTCAATTACATTTTTATAAATCCCCCAAAAATTCAGCCCGACGAAGGCTTAGTCTTCTTAAATATTTGAGAGGCCCTTTCTGGGTCCATCTGGACTGGGGCCTTGTGGCTGATTGATGGGGCCATTAAGCGTGACTGCCTTTGAAACTGGAGGATTTGTTTAAATTATAATACAATGTCGAGTGACACTGATCTTTTAGAGTTTGGAGTAAACATTTTGGGAGATGAAATATAAAACAGAAACATTTGACTTCCAACAAACAAGCTTTTTTCATCTCCATTTATGACCCACCTTGACCTGTGTTGCAACACTGTAATTACTGCAGTAACAACATGGAATTATATAGTGATTTTGTAATAGCTTTGTTATTGCATTGTAACATAATTCAGCAGTATCTTTTTAAATGTTGAACTCAGTTCTGAATGAATAGAAATTGTCCCTCTCAGATTTCTTCCAGAATTTCTCCCAATCAACAGGGAACTGATTATTGTACAGGGACATGCTGTACTGTCTTCCTTATGCAGAGAGAAAGAGGTATAGAGAGAGAGTCCCTTAACATGGCAATCATCAGAAAGAGCCTGAATTCCCCCCAGGTAGTTTTTAAATTAGTGAGCAGACAGTAAGATGAAAGACGGAGTACCATAGGCCAGAAATAACCTCCAACCACATGGATTCACATCCAGTACAGACTCAGTACTAAATGAGGACACAGCTGACTCTTCCTCTGCAGGGAGTGAAGGAAGAGGAGGGGAGGATTAGAGTTTGAGTGATGTCAGAGAAGAAAGATTAATCAAGTCTGACTGGGACTCCAATAAGGTGACAAATTACCTGGGTGACAGACATGGTTTATTTTAATCCCTTTTAGTTAATTTAGCCAGGACCTGCACACTGCCACACATGAAACCTCTAGAAGCTGTTAATTTTGTTCCTGCGCCAGCCTGACCGGATTAAAGGGATTTAACAAACTACGGCCCAGTCATATAGGAGAAATGATGAACAGCTGTAATGATGTAATTACATTGCAGAGATGTCTGACAGAACTGTCCCAGGTAATTGTGTAAAAATGCTCTGGATTATATCTGGCCCTGCCATGCTGTATAGAACTATTCAGGCACCACACACTCACACACACAAACACACACATACACACTGGACTCGTATCAGTCCCACTATGCTGTAGTGCTCTTGCCACATGCCTGGCTGGGAGTTGCCAGGGGCCAATTATGTTTACGACGTGGCATGGCATGGGGTGTCGTGATTGGAGAAGGAGCTTCTAGAGAAACATCTGTTTGGCTGGGGGTCCTGTTATCGCCCAGAGGAGCACCACTCTCATCAGGGTCACATCTGGAGCTCTGCTGTCTAATGGAGGATGGATTCTTATTATAAGGATTATAATTATAATGGTTGTAAGGGTGATTATGATGATGGTGATTATTATTGCCATTATTGTTGTAAAAAATAGCTGTGTATCTATTCAATATGGTCATTGTGGAATTTTTGATAATTAGAATGCTGTTGATGATTATGGTAATTATTATCATTATTATCGTCATAAAACTACTACTGTGCATCTATGTGTGTGTGGTTTGGGTTATTTTGGAAGGGGAAACTTACATCTGTTCCATGTATTATTCAGGAAATTCAGTCAGGGTTCTATGCCAGGGAATAGCCAGAGCAGCATAATTAGATACAAATTATATCTTGTTAATGGCTTAAGTTTCTGCCGGCGATGGATTGTTCTTAGAATCTGTGATTATTAAAGAGAGGAATAAATGAACACGTCATATGACTGATAAGGTCATTTGTTCATTCCTTTGGAAAATAAATATCACCTGTGTTTGATATTCAGTGATCTGGGAGGAGGTCGGGCCTATCTTATGACGCAACGCAGAGTCATCTTCTATCTCCTGGCTGGGTGCCTGATGTCTAAAACTGTCACAAGCCAAAATTGCGATGCGATAACTTGACAGATGGTGTAATTACTTGTTAGAGGGGTCGAATCAGGAATGCTGGGTGTCTGTCTGGCAAACACCGTCACCGGGCCGAGATGAGCCAGGGAAGATTAGGTGGAGCCGATTAGAGCGGTGGCAAATAGGAACAGGCTGCTGTGTTAAGTCACAGAGCAAAATTATTTTCATAGCCGATTGGACTGGATGGTCGGCGGGCGACGGTTCCTGGGATGAGCACAGCAAATATTCGGGATTAGGATCAGCACTCATGCGCCCGTTAAGAATGATTGCATTCAGGAAAGGCGCTTTGGTTTATTGAACACAGGGATTTATCTGATCCTCTCAGGCAGCTCAGATCGTTTAATGCTGCCTGGCTTTTCCCCAAATGAATTCCTATGATTAGACAGGGCAGCAAATCAACTCGGGCGAAGGGGCAGCATATTTTTCTAATACTGAGCATGATGGGGCAGGAAGAGACGGGGACAAACGTGATATTGGAAAACAGAAAATAAATCAATTGAAGATTATCTGTAAAGATAATATTTGTGCAAGGTTTTGCTTTGAATCATTTTTGAGGGCAGGCGGGTATTGGCATAGTTACAATGGCTTACATAATGCTCTGTGACAGCAGACTTCCTTCAGCAAGGTTATTTTCCTTTTTCTTTCCCTCGGTTTCAGGACATCCAAAAATCTCATTAGACCATGTTTGCATGAACAATCATCAACAAAACAGCCCGACTCATGGTCTCCTGCATTATCTCAGATAAGTCTCTGGTTGCTGAACTTGATGACAATAGGGCCCGTGAAAGCCGAAGTGCTCCACACACTAAGGAAACAGCCAGACAGCGGAGGGGCTTTTAATAAGATATCATTTGTAATGGCCTTTCAAGCAGCTCTCTCCCTCATTACTCTGCTTTTTACCGTGTCCTATAATTTTTTATCTTTCAGTCCCTGAAACAGCCGAGCGGGCGGCTTCCTTTGAAGAAAGTTTGGCAAAACAGGAGTAGAAAGAAAGCATGAGCTGTCTCTTTCAAGTTTAATGAATATTCTATTTATACAGCACCAGTCAAAGGTTTGGACACACCTACTCATTCATGGGTTTTTCTTTATTTTTACTATTTTCTACATTGTAGAATAATGGTGAAGACATCACTAGTTTAGATTTTTAAGACATTGTAAGGCATGATGAGAAAAAAGTTGCTTGAAAGGCATAAGATCTGCTTTGGGTTTTTTTTGTGCAGGCTGAACACACTCCAATAGTCTCTCACTCACAATTAGCCAAGCACCTGATAATGCCTCGATTTCTCATGTCGGCATCCCCTTTGTGGCTTAATGCACCGTTAAAAAAAGAGGCTGAAGTTCTGAGCTGTGCTGCACAATCTGAAGCGCCTCTCACTCACATTGCTCTCTGTCACATGATCGGGTCTTTCTCACAGGCTACAAGTGTAGACCGACACATTGGGGACGCAACTGCGCCGCCCTTATCCAATTTCGATGTGCATATTGAAGATATTGGCAGAACTGTCCACGTTTACTTTTCATCAGCTAACAAGATGAGTCGGCCTAACGAACAGCAGAAGCACTAGCCTATGTCAATCTACTATCCCCCATCTTACAAAAGTCTACCTATTCTATTCTGTGTAAGAAATAAAAATTCCAAACGTTGTCTGGGACAGTTGTGGGATGCTATAGACCCCAAATTAATACAACCCCTAGCATCAAAATAAACGTTTTATGCAATGTGGCTGACGCAACAGATCAGAACATTTAGCTTAAAATGTTGAGAAACGATGAGGCTAATTTCTTCACAATTTAAGAGCAGCAATGCTCACAGTAGGTGTAACGACGTTCGTCTGTTGTATGAAGAGAGTCAGACCGAAATGCAGCGTGTAGGTTACTCATGACTTTAATGAAAATAATCGCGGTACATGAAATAACTGACCTATCTGGTGACAATAACTCACCTATCTGGTGACAACAACACAGAGACAGGAACAAACACCCACAAAATACAACGCGAACTCAGGCTACCTAAATACGGTTCCCAATCCGAGACAACGAGAATCACCTGACTCCAATTGAGAATCGCTTCAGGCAGCCAAGCCTAACTAGACACACCCCTAATCATACACAATCCCAATTAATACAAACGTCTTTTGCCAAACCGGGCTATCTTCTGTATACCACCCCTACCTTGTCACAACACATTTGATTGTCTCAAATGCTTTAAGAAGAAAAGACATTTCACAAATTAACTTTTAACAAGGCACACCTGTTAATTGAAACGTCCTCCAGGTGACTACGCCATGAAGCTGGTTGAGAGAATGTGAAGAGTGTGCTAAGCTGTAATCAAGGCAAAGGGTGGCTACTGTCACGTTCTGACCTTTATTTCCTTTGTTTTGTCATTATTTAGTATGGTCAGGGCGTGAGTTGGGTGGGCAGTCTATGTTTGTTTTTCTATGTTTTGGGGTATTTCTATGTTTCGGCCTAGTATGGTTCTCAATCAGAGGCAGGTGTCATTAGTTGTCTCTGATTGAGAATCATACTTAGGTAGCCTGGGTTTCACTGTGTGTTTGTGGGTGATTGTTCCTGTCTCTGTCTTTGCACCAGATAGGACTGTTTAGGTTTTCCATGTTTATTGTTTTGTAGTGTTCAGGTGTACATTTACATATTAAAAGAACCATGGACACTTACCACGCCGCATATTGGTCCTCTGATCCTTTTTGCCTCTCCTCTTCGGAAGAAGAGGAGGAAATCCCTGACTGTTACTACATGATTTCATATGTGTTATTTCATAGTTTTGATGTCTTCACTATTATTCTACAATGTAGAAAATATTAAAATAAAGAAAAACCCTGGAATGAGTAGGTGTGTCCAAACTTTTGATTGGCACTGTATGCATTTTTTAAAATTGTGTTTTTATATATATATTTAGATATATATATTGTGTTTTATATTTATATATATGAAGATTTCAAGGCTCAGGAGAAGACCAAGATGAAGACAGGTTCGAAGTAACAAAAGTTTATTACAAAAACAGGGGGGCAGGCAAACCACAGGTCAAGGGCAGGCAGAGGTCAGTAATTGCAAAAATCACTGAAGCTGGAGACATATCTCCCTCTCTAACTTTAAGCATCAGCTGTCAGAGCAGCTTACCGATCATTGTACCTGTGCACAGCCAATCTGCAAATAGCACACTCAACTACCTCATCCCCATATCGTTACTTAACTTCTTGCTCTTTTGCACCCCAGTATCTCTGCTTGCACATCATCATCTGCACATGTATCGCTAAATTGTAAATATTTCGCCTCCATGACCTATTTATTTGCGTATCTCCCTACTCTTCTACATTTGTACACATTGTACATATATTATTTCTATTGTGTTATTGACTGTATGTATGCTTATGTGTTACTCTGTGTTGTTTTTGTTGCACTGCTTTGCTTTATCTTGGCCAGGTCGCAGTTGTAAATGAGAACTTGTTCCTAACTGGCCTACCTGGTTAAATAAAGGTTAAAAACAATTTTAAAAAATAATTACAAAATCCAGAGCAGAGTCTGAAGGATACAGAACGGCAGGCAGAGATTAGTATTCCAGGGTGGTGTGAGAAAGTACAGAACGGCAGACAGGCTCAGGGTTAGGGCAGGAAGAATGGTCAAAACCAAGAAAACTAGACAATGAGAGCTCGAGAAGGACAGGAACATGGGGGAAAATGCTGTAGGCTTGACAAAACAAAACGAACTGGCAACAGACAAACAGAGAACACAGGTATACATACACTGGGTATAATGGGGAAGATGGGTGACACCTGGAGACAAGCACAAAGACAGGTGAAACAGATCAGGGTGTGACAGAAGATCAAAGATATATCATGATCCTGTGAGCGTTTGTGCGCATGTGTGCATGCCTATAGCTTCAGACAAGAGAAAACAGATATATATAAAAAAAGACATCTCAATCAATAGCATTTACATACTGTACCTGATTAGGCTGCTTACCTAAGATACATTTGACATGCACGATATGATAGGATACGATATACAACTTTATCTTATCCTAAAATGCTCAATATAGTTATTACATCATGTTTATCTAGTGCTGTGTTGGTTATGTAAATCTTTACCTGATTTTCCTGTATTGGATTAAAAGCTGTGTGTGGTTTAATGTTAGGATGTTAACCTTATACAGTATAATGAATGAGAGAAGCTGTATTGGGCAAATGTCAGAGAGATTCACAAGACACCTTCCAAAGACCTGGGTTCATGGTTCAAACTTGGGACAAAATGTGTTCAATGTTACATTGGACATTACCCAAGCAGCGAAACCAACAACTCCATTTAGTGCGTACCACTGGTTATTCTTAGACGTAAACTATTCTCACAATCTAAAATTACATTTTAAAAATGAACTGAACACGTCGGGTTTAACGATTTCCATGGTTTTTCTAAAGATTGTGGCTTGATTTTATCAAAGAGATACAGTATTGTGTGAGCATATGTGATAAACAGTAGGGAAGCCATAGTGAAACATTCCTGAAATAAAAACTAAATTGGTATTTGGTATCTTTACTCATTCATCATGATAGAATATCTTCCTTGTGGTTGTTGTTGTGAGCCACATTTAAAAGGTGACTCTTTTGTAATGTAAGGCGTCTATGTTATGCCTGAGAGCATTCTAACTGTCTTGCTTGACTTGCGTGAATCCTGAGCTAACACCACAGACAGACAGGGCTATAATCTATCACTGCAGAGATTGCACTTGTTTACAGCGCTGTTTTACAAGCTGCTGAGGGCCGAATCAGATAAGCCTTTCCCTGTGAGCCTCTGAAATCCATTTGTCAATAAGATAGAAACTATCCAAAATGTCATGCCTCCTTTAGACCAGTGTTGTGTTGCGTTTATTTGACAAAAATTTGCGGACTTCATTACGGTATGTGCTTGTTTGGATGTGTTCTTTGACCCTGTTAGTGTAATTGGACACAGTTGATGTGTAACTGTTTCAGACTACATTTACCACAAGATTCAATCAAACAATATTGGGAATACCGTGGTCACTACCATAAACTGTCAACTCCATCTGCCTGATATAATTTGACTTTGGTTAAAATATGTATATTTTAATTATGTTTTAGAGTCATAAAACAAAATTGAAGAAGAAAATGACATTTTTTGTCCAATCCTTAAATCATCAACAATGGTTGTTTATATTGGGAATTTTCTAATGGATCATATTCCAATTTTTTGAATTGTTTGTATTGATTGAACTTTTATTTTTAGAGGTAAAAATATGTATTTTTTGAGTATGTGCTGTCAGCTCTGTCTGTGGCTTGTCAACTCCGTCAGTGACGTCTAACCCCCTTAAAATTGAATTTTTTTGTTAATATTCAGAAAACATATTTGAATCAACGTTCTGCAACATATGCTTACACTATTGATGTATTTGCTGGGCTAGACTTAAGGGATAATGTTTCTTTTATAAATGTGGTGTTATTTTCGAAATAAAAAAAAACATGCTAAAATGCTAATTAAATTAGCCCTGGAGCATTTAATAGTTCTAAAAATAATAATAATAATAAGTTTGGTGATTTGTATTACATATTTGAATAATGTAATGATAGAATTAAACAATCAAGGCCTTTAAACACTTGTTGGATAAAAAAAATGAAATGCCTTTTTGGGTTTCTGACAGAGTTGACATAAATCCAGTTAGTTACATTTTATGAAATGTGGTTGTTCCTTTACATTGTGTGATGGTTGATACTTTGCTCTATCAAAATATATATTTAAAATTGTGTTAATAGTAAGAAAAATATTTGTGAACAAAAAAGTGTTGATTGTCCCATCTTTCAAGATTCCTGATCCATAATCTAAAGTAAAGTTTTCATGTTTTCATGTTTTGAGTGAGGCAACACTAATTTTAATTGGACTCATCTAATTTCTCTGTCATACACACCCTGGGGCAAAATCTACTGTTGGACTGTTCGGAGGCACAGTGATTTGTTTGGAGAAATGCTTTTGTAAACATATCATTATAATTGTCGAAAGCAAGTCAATGCATTTTGGATACCTTTAATTGTGGTGCCTTATTTTTGCATATGATTCTTAAAATGTATGGCGTGCATGGGTCAAACCATTTGTTTGGCTTTGAAGGCTCTTATTTATTTAAAGACAATGTGTCGGGGCATTAGCTTGGCTCAAGGCGGAGTGAACAGTCAGTCAACAATGATGGCGTGAACATTTGGATCAACTCAGTCCCTTCTCTAGAGAGAATCTATAAGGATGCATAAAGTCACACTTTAGACCACACTCCTCATTGCCTTATTTATTTAGGTACCTTTTTTGTAGAAGTACAGTTACCATACTGCAGGATCTGATGCTTCAGATTATTTTTTAAATATAGCTTATCACATATAAAAATATATATTTATCATTTGCAAATGTATTGCAAATACACTTAGGTGCCAGTTTATTAGGTACAGCAGCCCACTCATGAAAATGGTTCGCTACCACAGACAGTGAGTCACGTGGCAGTGGCTTGCTATATAAAGCCGGCACACAGGCATCGAGGCATTCAGTTACTGTTTGATTGAACGTTAGAATGGGAAAAACGAGTGATCTAAGGGACATTGAGCATGGTATGCCCGTCGGTGCCAGGCATAGCGGTTCTCAGAAACGCCTGACCTCCTGGGCTTTTCGAGCATGAGTGTCTAGGGTTTACCGAGAATGGTGCGCCAAACAAAAAACATCCAGTCAGCGGCCTTCCTGTGGGCGAAAACAGCTCGTGTAATACCATATGCGTCTATACTTTGATGTTGTACAGGCTGCATAGAACTGAGGCCGAAACTACATCTATTGTCACTAGGGATCTGACCTGTGACCTTTTCATTCTGACACCACAGTAGCAACATTGCGTTATTGATGAGCTGCCTGTCAGCCTGATACCACACCACACTGCACGCTACAGTGACAACCCCAAGGAGTTGACAACCCCTATTCTCTTTCGCCATCTCCTTCCCTCAATCCCTCCTTCCCTTCCTCCCTCTCTCCCTCCCTCCCGCACTCTTCAGTCTTGATTCTGGTTTTTAATTTGGCTAGGATAAGCGGATGTGGTTGTGTGAGACATGGCCTGTCTCTGGCCTCTTATAGCTCCTCAGGCAGCCCAGGGATCTAATTGACAGGCCTGATGATGATGATGCTGCTGCTGCTGAGGGGTCAGAGTGCTGAGGGGTCAGAGTGAACGTTGGTTCACAGTAGCGGCAGAGTGCCAGAGCTGACTAGGGATAAACGGGCAGTGGGAATAAGGCAAAAGAAGGAGAAAAGCAGCGCCTTGTTGAAGTTTGAGGAACAGTGAGAGAAAAGGGAAAGGAAAAAGAGATGAAGAGAAAGAAAAAAATAACAAAGAGAAACTGAGATCAGAAGTAGCACATCTCTAAGTAAAGAGTCACATGCAGGCACAGAGGAACCCAAGGCTGGGATGACAATTTATTAACAGTGTATAGTTGGAGAAAGTCAACTCTACACTCTAACTGGGTCGTCTAAAGAGGAAGTGGCTGTTTTTCTGTATTATTATCACAGTGCGTTCTGGAGGATTTTTGGAAATACATGATCTGATCACGATAAGAGAAGGTCTCTCTCTCTCTTTCTCTTTCTCTTTCTCTTTCTCTCTTTCTCTCTTTCTCTCTGTCTGTCTGTCTGTCTGTCTGTCTGTCTGTCTGTCTGTCTGTCTGTCTGTCTGTCTGTCTGTCTGTCTGTCTGTCTGCGTGTTTGTGTACATACATTACCAGTAAAAAGTTTGGACACACCTACTCATTCAAGGGATTTTCATTATTTTTGCAATTTTTTACATTGCTGAATAATAGTGGAACACACAACTCGTCGGTCCTTGTCACAGATGGGCTTTTGCAGCAGACGACCATACCGGGTTCTATTCCTATTTATTAAAAACAAGAAGAAGTGGCTCTAGTGTGCAGGTGAACACCAACACTGAGGCACCAAATTGAGGAACCCCCCAAACAATCAAAAATATGAATGAACACATGGAATCATATAGTAGCCAAAAAAGTGTTAAACAAATCTAAAATATATTTTATATTTGAGATTATTCAATGTAGTCACCCTTTGCCTTGATGACAGCTTTGCGCACTCTTGGAATTCTTTGAACCAGCTTCACCTGGAATGCTTGAAGGAGTTCCTACATATGCTGAGCACTTGTTGGCTGCTTTTCCTTCACTGTGCGATCCAATTCATCCCAAACAATCTCAATTGGGTTGAGGTTGGTTGATTGTGGAGACAATGTTAACAGACGCAGCATTCCATCACTCTCCTTCTTGGTCAAATTGCCCTTACACAGACTGGAAGTGTGTTGGGTCATTGTCCTGTTGAAAAACAAATTATCGTCCCACTAAGCACAAACCAGATGGGATGGCGTATCGATGCTGAATGCTGTGGTGGCCATGATGGTTAAGTGTGCCTTGAATTCTAAATAAATCACTGACAGTGTCACCAGCAAAGCACCCCCCCGCACCATCACACCTCCTCCTCCATGCTTCACGGTGGGAACTACACATGCAGAGGTCATACATGAACCTACTCTGCGTCTCACATAGACACGGCGGTTGGAATCAAAACTCTCAAATTTGGACTCATCAGACCAAAGGACAGATTTCCACTGGTCTTTTGTCCATTGCTCGTTTTTCTGGGTCCAAGCAAGTCTCTTCTTATTCTTGTTGCGCTTTAGTAATGGTTTCTTTACTGCAAATAGACCATGAAGGCCTGATTCACGCAGTCTCCTCTAAACAATTGATGTTGAGATGTGTCTGTTACTTTTTATTTTTGCTGCAGTTCATTAGAGTCTGATAACTCTAATGAACTTATCCTCTGCACCCAAAGGTAACTCTGGGTCTTCCTTTCCTGTGGCGGTCCTCATGAGTGCCAGTTTCATCATAGCGCTTGATGGTTTTTGCGACTGCACTTGAAGAAACTTTCAAAGTTCTTGACATTGACCTTTATGTCTTAAAGTAATGATGGACGTTAGTTGCTCTGTGCTTATTGGAGCTGTTCTTGCCATGATATGGACTTGGTATTTTACCAAATAGGGCTATCTACTGCATACCACCCCTCACTTGTCACAACACAACTGATTTAGCTCAAACGTATTAAAAAGGAAATACATTTCACAAATTAAGATTTACCAAACTTCATGAAGTTGGTTGAGAGAATGCCAAAAGTGTGCACACCTGTCATCAAGGCAAAGGGTGGCTACTATGAAGAATCTCAAAAATAAAATATATTTTGTTATGTTTAACACTTTTTTGGTTACTACATGACTCCATATGTGTTATTTCTTAGTTTTTATGTCTTCACTATTATTTGACAATGTAGAAAAGAGTACAAATAATGAAAAACCCTTGAATGAGTAGGTGTGTCCAAACTTTTGACGGGTACTGTGTATATATATATACAATGAGGAGAACAAGTATTTGATACACTGCCGATTTTGCCGTTTTTCCTTATTACAAAGCATGTTTTAGCAATTTATATCATAGGTCAACTTCAACTATGAGAGACGGAATCTAAAACAAAAATCCAGAAAATCACACTGTATGATTTTTAAGTAATTAATTTGAATTTTATTGCATGACATAAGTATTTGATACATCAGAAAAGCAGAATATTTGGTACAGAAACTTTTGTTTGCAATTACAGAGATCATAACTGTCCTGTAGTTCTTGACCTGGTTTGCACACACTGCAGCAGGGATTTTGGCCCACTCCTCCATACAGACCTTCTCCAGATCCTTCAGATTTCAGGGCTGTCGCTGGGCAATACGGACTTTCAGCTCCCTCCAAAGATTTTCTATTGGGTTCAGGTCTGGAGGCTGGCTAGGCCACTCCAGAACCTTGAGATGCTTCTTACGGAGCCACTCCTTAGATGCCCTGGCTGTGTGTTTCGGGTCGTTGTCATGCTGGAAGAACCAGCCACGACCCGTATTCAATGCTCTTACTGAGGGAAGGAGGTTGTTGGCCAAGATCTCGCGATACATGGCCCCATCAATACGGTGCAGTCATCCTGTCCCCTTTGCAGAAAAGCATCCCCAAAGAATGATGTTTCCACCTCCATGGTTCACGGTTGGGATGGTGTTCTTGGGGTTGTACTCATCCTTCTTCTTCCTCCAAACACGGCGAGTGGAGTTTAGACCAAAAAGCTCTATTTTTGTCTCATCAGACCACATGACCTACTCCCTTTCCTCCTCTGGATCATCCAGATGGCCATTGGCAAACTTCAGACGGGCCTGGACATGCGCTGGCTTGAGCAGGGGGACCTTGTGTGCGCTGCAAGAGTTTAATCCATGACGGTGTAGTGTGTTACTAATGGTTTTCTTTGAGACTGTGGTCCCAGCTCTCTTCAGGTCATTGACCAGGTCCTGCCGTGTAGTTCTGGGCTGATCCCCCACCTTCCTCATGATCATTGATGCCCCACGAGGTGAGATCTTGCATGGATCCCCAGACCGAGGGTGATTGACCGTCATCTTGAACTTCTTCCATTTTGTAATAATTGCGCCAACAGTTGTTGCCTTCTTACCAAGCTGCTTGCCTATTGTCCTGTAGCCCATCCCAGCCTTGTGCAGGTCTACAATTAACCCTGGTTGGAGTCTGTTTGATTGAATGTGTGGACAGGTGTATTTTATACAGGTAACGAGTTCAAACAGGTGCATTTAATTCAGGTAATGAGTGGAGAACAGGGGGGCTTCTTAAAGAAAAACTAAGAGGTCTGTGAGAGACGGAATTCTTACTGGTTGGTAGGTGATCAAATACTTATGTCATGCAATAAAATGCTAATTAATTACTTAAAAATCATACAATGTGATTTTCTGGATTTTTGTTTTAGATTCCGTCTCTCACAGTTGAAGTGTACATATGATAAACATTACAGACCTCTACATGCTTTGTAAGTTGGAAAACCTGCAAAATCGACAGTGTATCAAATGCTTGTTCTCCCCACTGTATATACACTGCTAAAAATAAACGAAGGGAACACTTAAACAACACAATGTAACTCCAAGTCAATCACACTTCTGTGAATTCAAACTGTCCACTTAGGAAGCAACACTGATTGTCAATACATTTCACATGCTGTTGTGCAAATGGAATACATTTACATTTAAGTCATTTAGCAGACACTCTTATCCAGAGCGACTTACAAATTGGTGCATTCACCTTATGACATCGAGTGGAACAGCCACTTTACAATAGTGCATCTAAATCTTTTAAGGGGGGGGGGTGAGAAGGATTACTTTATCCTATCATAGGTATTCCTTAAAGAGGTGGGGTTTCAGGTGTCTCCGGAAGGTGGTGATTGACTCCGCTGTCCTGGCGTCGTGAGGGAGTTTGTTCCACCATTGGGGGCCAGAGCAGCGAACAGTTTTGACTGGGCTGAGCGGGAACTGTACTTCCTCAGTGGTAGGGAGGCGAGCAGGCCAGAGGTGGATGAACGCAGTGCCCTTGTTTGGGTGTAGGGCCTGATCAGAGCCTGGAGGTACTGAGGTGCCGTTCCCCTCACAGCTCCGTAGGCAAGCACCATGGTCTTGTAGCGGATGCGAGCTTCAACTGGAAGCCAGTGGAGAGAGCGGAGGAGCGGGGTGACGTGAGAGAACTTGGGAAGGTTGAACACCAGACGGGCTGCGGCATTCTGGATGAGTTGTAGGGGTTTAATGGCACAGGCAGGGAGCCCAGCCAACAGCGAGTTGCAGTAATCCAGACGGGAGATGACAAGTGCCTGGATTAGGACCTGCGCCGCTTCCTGTGTGAGGCAGGGTCGTACTCTGCGGATGTTGTAGAGCATGAACCTACAGGAACGGGCCACCGCCTTGATGTTAGTTGAGAACGACAGGGTGTTGTCCAGGATCACGCCAAGGTTCTTAGCGCTCTGGGAGGAGGACACAATGGAGTTGTCAACCGTGATGGCGAGATCATGGAACGGGCAGTCCTTCCCCGGGAGGAAGAGCAGCTCCGTCTTGCCGAGGTTCAGCTTGAGGTGGTGATCCGTCATCCACACTGATATGTCTGCCAGACATGCAGAGATGCGATTCGCCACCTGGTCAATAGACAACAGGTGGAAATTATAGGCAATTTGCAAGACACCCCCAATAAAGGAGTGGTTCTGCAGGTGGTGACCTTCGACCACTTCTCAGTTCCTATGCTTCTTGGCTGATGTTTTGGTCACTTTTGAATGCTGGCGGTGCTTTCACTCTAGTGGTAGCATGAGACAGAGTCTACAACCCACACAAGTGGCTCAGGTAGTGCAGCTCATCCAGGATAGCACATCAATGCGAGCTGTGGCAAGAAGGTTTGCTGTGTCTGTCAGTGTAGTGTCCAGAGCATGGAGGCGCTACCAGGAGACAGGCCAGTACAGCAGGAGACGTGGAGGAGGCCGTAGGAGGGCAACAACCCAGCAGCAGGACCGCTACCTACGCCTTTGTGCAAGGAGGCGCAGGAGGAGCACTGCCAGAGCCCTGCAAAATGACCTCCAGCAGGCCACAAATATGCATGTGTCTGATCAAACGGTCAGAAACAGACTCCATGAGGGTGGTATGATGGCCCGACATCCACAGGTGGGGTTTGTGCTTACAGCCCAACACCGTGCAGGACGTTTGGCATTTGCCAGAGAACTCCAAGATTGGCAAATTCACCACTGGCGCCCTGTGCTCTTCGCAGATGAAAGCAGGTTCACACTGAGCACGTGACAGACGTGACAGAGTCTAGAGACGCCGTGGAGAACGTTCTGCTGCCTGCAACATCCTCCAGCATGACCGGTTTGGCGGTGGGTCAGTCATGGTGTGGGGTGGCATTTCTTTGGGGGGCCGCACAGCCCTCCATGTGCTCGCCAGAGGTAGCCTGACTGCCATTAGGTACCGAGATGAGATCCTCAGACCCCTTGTGAGACCATATGCTGGTGCGGTTGGCCCTGGGTTCCTCCTAATGCAAGACAATGCTAGACCTCATGTGGCTGGAGTGTGTCAGCAGTTCCTGCAAGAGGAAGGCATTGATGCTATGGACTGGACCGCCCGTTCCCCAGACCTGAATCCAAATGAGCACATCTGGGACATCATGTCTCGCTCCATCCACCAAAGCCACGTTGCACCACAGACTGTCCAGTAGTTGGCAGATGCTTTAGTCCAGGTCTGGGAGGAGATCCCTCAGGAGACCATCCGCCACCTCATCAGGAGCATGCCCAGGCATTGTAGGGAGGTCACACAGGCACGTGGAGGCCACACACACTACTGAGCCTCATTTTGACTTGTTTTAAGGACATTTACATCATAGTTGGATCAGCCTGTAGTGTGGTTTTACACTTTAATTTTGAGTGTGACTCCAAATCCAGACCTCCATCGGTTGATACATTTGATTTCCATTGATCATTTTTGTGTGTTTTTGTTGTATGCACATTCAACTATGTAAAGAAAAAAGTATTTAATAAGAATATTTCATTCATTCAGATCTAGGATGTGTTATTTTAGTGTTTCCTTTATTTTGTATATACACTGCCGTTCAAAAGTTTTTGGTCACTTGGAAATGTTCTTGTTTTTGAAAAAAAAGCTAATTTTTGTCCATTAAAATAACATTACATTGCTCAATGCACAAATACAGTGTAGACATTGTTAATGTTGCAAATGACTATTGTAGCTGGAAACAGCACATTTTTTTATGGAATATCTACATAGGCTTATTTGCAGCAACCATCACTCCTGTGTTCCAATGGCACATTGTGTTAGTTAATCCAAGTTTAACATTTTAAAAGTCTAATTGATCATTAGAAAACCTTTTTGCAATTATTTTAGCAACGCTGAAAAGTATTGTGCTGATTAAAGAAGCAAAAAAACTGCCTTCTTGAGACTAGTTGAGTATCTGGAGCATCAGCATTTGTGTGTTCGATTACAGGCTCAAAATGGCCAGAGACAAAGCACTTTCTTCTGAAACTTGTCAGTCTATTCTTGTTCTGAGAAATGAAGGCTATTCAATGCGAGAAATTGCCTAGAAACTGAAGATCTCATATAACGCTGAATAATAATTTTCAGGTGATATGTATTTGTGTAATGAGGGAGGGTGTGGTGAAAGTGAATAACACCTTATATCAAGGTGTGGGTAATTATTAGGCAGCTTCATTACTTCTGGTAAAATGGGCTAAAAAAGAGATTTATCTGATACTGAAAAGTCCAAAATTGTAAAATACCTTTCAGACGGATGCATCATTCTTAAAAAAGCTAAAGTATTGAAGGTAGTCAATAGTCAATAGTAACTGCGGCTCAAAAACGTGTGGAGAAGAAAAGGCACAAATGAACTGCAACAGACTTGAGAAGAATTAAACGTCAAGCTACCAGGAACCCATTATCCTCCAGTGCCACCATGTTCAAGAACTGCAACCTATCTGGAGTGTCCAGTACAAGGTGTCAAGGTGTCAAGTGCTCAGAGACATGACCAAGGTCAAGAAGGCTGAAACACGACCACCACTTAATAAGATTCCCAAGTTGAAGTGTCAAGATTGGGCAAAGAAATATTTGAAGACAGATTTTTCAAAGGTTTTATGGACAGATGAAATGAATGACTCTTGATTGACCAGATGGATGATGGCCCGTGTCTGGATCAGTAATGGACACAGGGCACGACTTCGAGTCAGGCACCAGTAAGGTGGAGGATGGATACTGGTGTGGGCTGCTATCATTAAGGATGAGGTAGTTGGACCTTTTCGGGTGGAAGATGAACTGAAACTCAACTCCCAAACCTACTGCCAGTTTCTGGAAGATACTTTCTTCAAGCAGTAGTACAGGAGGTCCTCAGCATTCAAGACGGCCATGATCTTTATGCAGGACAATGCTCCATCACATGCATCCAAGTACTCCACTGCTTGGCTAGCCAGCAAGGGCCTCAAAGATGCCCGAATAATGACCTGGCCCCCTTCCTCACCTGACTTAAATCTTATTGAGAACTTGTGTGCCCTTCTCAAACGTGAGATTTCCAGTGAGGGAAGACAATACACCTCATTGAACAGCATTTGGGAGGCTGTGGTTGTTGCTTCAGCGAAAGTTGATCATGAACAGATAAAGAAACTGACAGACTATGGATGGAAGGCTCATGGCAGTTATTGAAAAGAAGGGTGGCTATATTGGTCACTGAATATTTTTGAATGCCAACATCTTTATTTAATTATCATGTTGTGTTACTTATATGTTAGACTTACTCTAAAAATAGAGAAAGGACAAGTGAGTTGATACAAATTATTTTTGTAGTTTAGTTGCCTAATAATTGTGCACAAAATATACTTTTAATATACTTTGTTTCCTTCATTTACTCAAAGTGTATCCTTTATTTTGGAGTTATCGCTTAAGTCACAACAAAATGGAATAAAACGTTGCAGAGGTTCTGAATGACACAATTTCATGTGTACAACATCTAAAGACCTCCATCAGAAATCCAAGATGGCAGCATGTCAAGTCGTTTGTCTGTCACTAGCAGATTTGAACCTAATAACCTATTCATTTATGGTTGAGTAAATCCACAATTTCCTTGTTGTTTTGCAGGTGTAAAGATCGTTGGTCTCCCTCAACTAGGATACATTATTTTTCTTTACTTGATGTTTACCAAAGTAACCCTACTTCTGGCTGGCCTTAGTTCTTTCTTCAGCTTTACGTCCGTGGAGTGTCTCGTCCAAGCAGCTCCTCTTCGCTCTCCACCTGGCTGTCAGAGACAGCTCAACAATCCCCAGCCTGTTTTCTCAATCGACCCACACCCAATCTACTCACACACACACTCACATACAGACTCATACATACACACTGTCACTCTCTCCCCTTACCTTTCCTTGACCTCTATTTCTTACATCTCTCAGAGAAAATGACATTTTTCGTGTTATTGCTTTGTGCACTGACTTTATTGAACTCTGGAGAAAACGAACATTGTCACTGGGTGAGTACATCTGACAATGTGCCCTCCCGTCCATTAGACATTTTGTCTGCGGGAACTCGCTCATTTTTACTCCGATGCATTTGTGCCGATGCATTTGTGGCATGATGTGAACAGTACGAACTTGTGTCACTACGGTTTTAAATGACTGTTTTGTATTGTCTGGAAACTCACTTGTAGAATTCGCTTGCAGTAGGTCTCTTAAAAAAGAGAAGCCGTGCAAGGTTATTAAACAGAGGTGCCTAGTTATTCTTCTTTTGTTGATATCAGGTAACGTGCAACCTAACCCTGGCCCTGATATGCAATGTCTCCAAACCGCCTCTTATTTTAAATCTAGATCTGGTTTTGGAATTTTTCAATTAACCTTAAAAATGTATGGGGTTAGGATTTGGGCTAAATCAACTGATTCTGATGTAATTGTGTTTTCTGAAACCTGGCTCAGCAAGTCTGTTCTTGATAAGGATATTTGTATAAATGGTTACAATGTGTATCGCACTGATCGAGTTAAGACAGGTGAGGGTGTGGCTATATATGGAAAGACTAAATTCCCTGTAAGTGTGGCAAAGTCTGAAACTATTTGTAAACATTTGGAATTTCTTACTTTGAATCTTGAGGTTTTAAAGGGCCTCTCTATAACTGTGATTGGCTGCTATGGACCCCCCTCTGATCTCGGTGATGCATTTTCTTCTCTGATGCACTTTCTCTAATCTTCTTTACAGTGAAATGATCTTGTTTGGTGATCTCAACTGGTGTTGGTTAAAGCCGGTGTCTGATGATTTAAAAATGTTTTGTAATTCTATGAATCTTACCCAGTTGATTTACTCACCCACTCGCCCAGATAAATCTACTCTGATTGATTTGATATTGACAAATGTTCCACATATATATTCTGCGGTTGGTGTTTTTTGTAATGATTTAAGTGACCATTGTGCTGTTGTTGCTGTTAGAAATACTAAGGTTCCTAAGACAAACCCATGCTTTATTCATAAGAGAAATTTGAAGTGTTTTAATGAGCAGGCTTTCTTTCATAATTTGTTTTATTTTGACTGGAGCAAGATTGAGCTTATCCCTGATGTGGAAATTCTTTCATGGTGGTTTTCCCCAAATAGTAAACAAACATGCCCCATTCCGCAGGTTCAGGGTTAAAGGGCGGGATAATCCATGTTTTTTTTCTGAGCTGTCTTGTATTATTCACGACCGTAATCTAGCCTGGGCTAAAGCAAGGAAATCATGTTCTGATGCTGATTGGCTTATTTTTAGGCAGTTACAAAATAAGTGTTCTTTTCTTCTCAGGAAGGCCAAGTCTGAATATTTTATGTCAATTACCACTGATAACCTGAATGACCCTAGAAAGATTTGGAAGTCTATTAAACTTCTTGGTGACAGGTGGCAGTATTTTCACATCCGGATGAAATGCATGCCATAATTCAACTGCCTGCTACTCATCCCCAGAAGATAAGATATGCATATTATTAGTAGATTTGGATAGGAAACACTCTGAAGTTTCTACAACTGTTTCAATCATGTCAGTGAGTATAACAGAACTTATGTAGCAGGCGAAACCCAGATGAAAATCCATTCAGAATTTTCTTTTTTTGATGTCACTCTCTTTTCAATGAGAGATTTCTAAGGGACATTCTTGCAGTTCCTACCGCTTCCACTGGATGTCATCAGTCTTTAGCAATTGGTTGAGGTTTTTCCTTTGTGTAATGAAGAAGTAGCCCTGTTCAAAATGAGAGTCACTTCAAGTGTACTATTTGTTAGAGGCGCGTGACCAGAAAGGTCGCGTCAGGTTGTTTTCTTCCTGTATTGAACACAGATCATCCCGTCTTCAATTTGATCGATTATTTACTTTTTAAAAATACCTAAAGTTGTATTACAAAAGTAGTTTGAAATGTTTTGGCAAAGTTTACAGGTATCTTTTGAGATATTTTGAAGTCATTTTGTGCAAGTTGGAACCAGTGTTTTTCTGGATCAAACGCGCCAAATAAATGTACATTTTGGATATATATCGATGGAATTAATCGAACAAAAGGACCATGTGTGATGTTTATGGGACATATTGGAGTGCCAACAGAAGAAGCTCATCAAAGGTAAGGCATGATTTATATTTTTATTTCTGTGTTTTGTGTCGCGCCTGCAGGGTTGAAATATGATTTCTATCTTTGTTTACGGAGGTGCTACTCTCAGATAATAGCATTGTTTGCTTTCG
The DNA here is from genome assembly GCF_023373465.1 of Oncorhynchus keta. NCBI lineage: Eukaryota > Metazoa > Chordata > Actinopteri > Salmoniformes > Salmonidae > Oncorhynchus > Oncorhynchus keta. The sequence continues at coordinate 8,543,829 of NC_068446.1, forward strand.
CCAAAAAGCCTTTTTGAGATCTGGCATGTTGGCTGGATTTACAACATGTGTAGCTTTAATTTGGTATCTTACGTGTTTGATTTCATGAAAGTTTGATTTTTATCGCAATTTATTTGAATTTGGCGCTCTGCATTTTCTCTGGCTTTTGGCCAGGTGGGAAGCGTCCCACATATCCCAGAGAGGTTTTAAGTCTGTCTGGAAACAGTAATGCTAATGAATTACCGTCATGTGTACTGAAGGACTTTGTTGCTGTATTTGACAAAACTGAAATGCTGAATTGTTTCAATGAGCACTTTGTATCATATGGTAGGCCATTTTATTCAGTATCCTCTGTCTCTGTACAACCCTGTGTGGATGAACTAGCAAGAGCTGGTCAAACCTTTAGCTTTTTGCCATTCTCAGTGCAAGAGGAACATAAAGCCCTGAAATCCTTAGATCAGAGAAAGCCTGCAGGTCCTGATCTTCTTGATCCCTGCTTTTTAAATCTGGCAGCTGATTTCATAGCCAAACCACTTAAATATATTTTCAATCTAACCCTGGAATGCAATGAAATTCCAAAGATGTGGAAATCAGCATTTGTCCAACCACTTTTAAAAGGGGGAGTTCCAACTATTTTAAATAATTATAGACCAATCTCAAAGCTGTCACCCCTGGTGAAAATACTTGAAACCCTTGTGAGTGAACAGCAAAAATAGTTTTTATATACTCTATTTTATCAATGTACCAATAAGGCTTCAGGAAGAAGCATATCACAATTACAGCAGTCATGAAGGTTTTAAATGATAAAACTGAAGCCCTTGACAAAAACCAGCACTGTGTCTCACTTTTTATTGATCTCTCTAACGCTTTTGAAACAGTTGATCACGCTATACTGAGGCAGAGATTGTCGAGTGTAGGTCCTGCGGAGCATGCAGTTGCATGATTTGCTAACTATCTGTCTGATATATTTGATGGGCTCATGTCTGTTCAATTGTCTGTCTGTAATGGTGTGACAAGGGCTCTGTACTTGGTCCCCTCTTATTCACTATTTACAGTTGAAGTTGCAAGTTTACATACACCTTAGCCAAATACATTTAAACTCAGCTTTTCACAATTCCTGACAGTTCCTCACCACTTTATTTTAAGAATGTGAAATGTCAGAATAATAGTAAAAATAATAATTTAATTCAGCTTTTATTTATTTCACCACATTCCAAGTGGGTCAGAAGTTTACATACACTCAATTAGTTTTTGGTAGCATTGACATTAAATTGTTTAACTTGGGTAAAACGTTTTGGGTGGCCTTCCACAAGATGGGTGAATTTTGGCCCATTCCTCCTGACAGAGCTGGTGTAACTGAGTCAGGTTTGTAGGCCTCCTTGCTCGCACACGCTTTTTCAGTTCTGCCCACATATTTTCTATAGGAATGAGGTAGGGCTTTGTGATGGCCACTCCAATACCTTGACTTTGTTGTCCTTAAGCCATTTTGCAACAACTTTGGAAGTATACTTGGGGTCATTGTCCATTTGGAAGACCCATTTGCGACCAAGCTTTAACTTCCTGACTGAAGTTGAGATGTTGCTTCAATATATCCACATAATTTTCCTTCCTCGTGATACCTTCTATTCTGTGAAGTGCACCAATGCCTCATGCAGCAAAGCACCCCCTCATGATGCTGCCACCCCCATGTTACATGGTTGGGATGGTGTTCTTTGGCTTGCAAGCGTCCCTCTTTTTCCCCCAAACATAACGATGGTCATTATGGCCAATCAGTTCTATTTTAGTTTCATCAGACCAGAGGACATTTGTCCAAAAAGTACGATCTTTGTCCCCATGTGCAGCTGCAAACCGTAGTCTGGCTTTATAATGGCGGTTTTGGAGCAGCGGCTTCTTCCTTGATGAGCAGACATTCATTTTATGTTGATATAGGACTCGTTTTACTGTGGATATAGATACTTTTGTACCTGTTTCCTCCAGCATCTTCATAAGGTCCTTTTCTGTTGTTCTTGGATTGATTTGCACTTTTTGTAAGTACGTTCATCTCTAGGAGACAGAACGCGTCTCCTTCCTGAGTGGTATGACGACTGCATGGTCCCATGGTGTTTATAGTTGCGTACTATTGTTTGTACAGATGAACGTGGTACCTTCAGGCGTTTGGAAATTGCTCCCAATGATGAACCAGACTTGTGTAGGTCTACAATTTATTTTCTGAGGTCTTGGCTGATTTCTTTTATTTACCCATGATGTTTGAAGGTAGGCCTTGAAATATATCCTCAGGTACACTTCCAATTGACTCAAATTATGTCAATTAGCCTATCAGAAGCTTCTAAAGCCATGACATCAATTTCTATTCTTTATCCCTTTACACTTGTGTGTATAAGGTAGTCGTTTTGGAATTGTTAGCTAGATTACTCGTTGGTTATTACTGCATTGTCGGAACTAGAAGCACAAGCATTTCGCTACACTCGCATTAACATCTGCTAACCATGTGTATGTGACAAATAACATTTGATTTGATTTGATCTAAACCTCTGACCCACTGGAATTGTGATACAGTGAATTATAAGTGAAATAATCTGTCTGTAAACAATTGTTGGAAAAATTACTTGTGTCATGCACAAAGTAGATGTCCTAACCGACTTGCTAAAACTATAGTTTTGTTAACAACACATTTGTGGAGTGGTTGAAAAACAAGTTTTAATGACTCCAACCTGTACAATACTGTTATGTATTGTTGTGCCCCGTCTTTTACAAAAGCTTTCTAGAACTTGCAAACTGCTTTTCATACTGTTCAACATACCTTGTGTCAATTTAAGCTTATCCTTAATACTGACAAAACTAATTGTGTTTTCTAAAGCAATAAATAGATCTCTGAACCTTGAGACTGTAACCTCAAATAAATGTATTTGAACTTTAATTGATGACGGACTCTCTTTTAAATTGCATATTCAACAACTTACAAAAAAAAATTAAGCTGAAGATTTTATTAGGCCTGTTTTTCTTTTGAATCCAGGAGGCTAGAATCAGCTACATTTATGACTTTACTAGACTTAGGATATTTTGTATATAAATGCTTCCGCTCAGTGTTTGAGATCAATTGACATCCTTTACCATGGCAGATTGAGATTTATTTTAAACTGCAAAACCCTTACGCACCACTGTGCTTTATATACCAGGGTTGGCTGGCCTTCTTTAGTCACTCGTAAGCTCAGTCACTGGTATACTTTTATTTACAAAGCCATTTTGGGTTTTCTACCATTTTATTTGGGAATTTTATTGTTCAGAAATGTGGTGGGTACACTCTTCATTCGCAGGACTTTATGGTGGTAACTCTTCCAAATATCCGAACTGAATTTGGTAAAAGGGCTTTTATGTATTCTGCACCATTGGTCTTGGAACACCTAACAAAAACATTTTTAACTTGAAGAAGTTGTCCCGATTGGTGTTTTTAAATCACTGTTGAAGGATTTTGATGTTTTCATGTTGTCCGTCTGTAATTGTGTAATGACTTGGTGCTGCCTATCTTGGCCAGGACGCTCTTGAAAAAGAGATTTAAAATCTCAATGAGCCCTTCCTGGTTAAATAAAGGTTAAATAGAATTTAAATAAATAAATAAAACATATATTCCCCTGAGAAAGACAAAACTCACTTTTCCTTTCTTAAATATTCAGGTTTGAGGTTCAATAACATTTTGGATTGACTGAGAGTATTGTGTTTGTTCAACAAAAAAATAGATTGCAATTTGCCTAATAATTGTGCACGCAGTGTATTCTAAAGGCCAGTTTTATTGCTTCTTTAATCAGAACAACAGTTTTCAACTGTGCTAACATAATTGCAAAAGGGTTTTCTAATGATCAATTAGATTTTTTTAAATGACAAACTTGGATTAGCTCACACAACGTGCCATTGGAACACAGGAGTGATGGTTGCTGATAATGTGTCTCCATACACCTATGTAGATATTCCCTAACAAATCTGCCATTTCCAACTACAATAGTAATTTGCAACATAAAAATGTCTACACTGTATTTCTGATAAATTTGATGTTATTTTAATGGACAAAAACATGCTTTTCTTACAAAAACAAGGACATTTCCAAGTGACCCCAAACTTTTGAAAGGTAGTGTATATAAGGTGTGTATATATATATATATATATATATATTTTCTTTTTACTGGACTGATGCCCTGCTTCTGATCAGGGGACAGAGGGAGCAGTGGTAGGGCTGCCTCTCACCTGACTCATCGTCCCTACTCTAGCGAGGCAAATGCGGGGAGCTGGAATAGACGGCACCGGGCTATGAATGCACACTGGAGACACTGTGTGCATCACTGCATAACAAGGTGCCTGACCAGTCACACGCTCTCCACTGTAAGCACGAGGAGTTGGCTCAGGTCTAAACCCTACCTCCGCCAATCTCCCCGTGTGCCTCCCCCTAAAAATGTTTTGGTCCTGCCTCTCGTCCTTGCCTCGTTGTTAATACTCCTCGTAACGTCGCCGTTCCACTTTTGCTGCCTCAATTTCCTCCCTCAGGCGCCGATACTCCCCAGCCTGTGTCCAGGGTCCTTTACCATCCAGAATCTCCTCCCAAGTCCATTCCTACTGTACACACTGCTTGGTCCTTTTGTGGTGGGATCCTGAACGTCACGAACGTTATAAGGATCAGACCAAGGTGCAGCGTGGTATGTGTACATTCTTATTTATTTAAAGAATGAACACTGAACAAACTAACAAAATAACAAAGCAAAATGTGAAGCTATACAAACGAGTGCTGATAGGCAACTACACATGGGCAAGATCCCACAAACACCAAAGGGAAATGGCTACCTAAATATGATCCCCAATCAGAGACAACGATAAACAGCTGCCTCTGATTGGGAACCATATCAGGCCACCATAGATCTACAAAAACTCTAGACATACAAAAAAACAGACATACAAAAACTAGCGTACCCACACTAGTCACACCCTGACCTAACCAAAATATAAAGAAAACAGAGATATCTCAGGTCAGGGCATGACAACAAGGCAGTTAACCCACCGTTCCTAGGCCGTCATTGAAAATAAGAATGTGTTCTTAACTGACTTGCCTAGTTAAACAAAAGGTAAAATAAAATAAGTAAAAACAGTTGGTTGCAATTTTGAGTAGAACAGACATTTCCATATGTCTGTGTTAGCTCATGTGTGACATAACTCCACCAGTCCTATTTATGATATCATTTTATATAACCTTTTTGAAAAGTTGTGTGTGTATATATTTTTTTGTATATATTTTTTTATCAATTAGTATATCGAAGTTTAACCACAATATTTGTTGTATTATTTGTTCTGTCTTTTCAAGAGCCACATATTTAAAATCTAAATCTATTGTTCCTTGGCTTACTTTCAGGCACTGTAAGTCCTCTATCTCGCATCCTCTCTCCCCCTCCTCCCCTCCCTCACCAAAATGAATTAGACCTGGGCAACTTGGTTCCATCAGTAAAAGGATGCATTTAGTAGAGAGAAACACCAATGGCTGGTGGGTAGAGAGTGCTGTTGGTGTGTGGTAATAGGTTTGGACGCAGTTATGTGCACACTACTGACTCTACTGCCAGGGCTTATCACCAGTAAAGAGATTTCATTTTGGTGCTCAATGTATGTCCTTGCTCCAAGAGAGGGTTGTGTGAAGACGGTCCACTGCACAGTAGTTAAGATAAAGTTTTTGGAGCGGATTTGTGAGTGACCCCGGAGTTAGTACACTTTGTAAGCAATAGACTGGACAGGAAGAAGAAGTCCAACTGATACCCTAGTGGTCTCTAACACAATAACAAAAACACAGTCACAAGAAACTGTAATGGAGTGATGTACAGTATGAGAACATGAAAACATTTATTTTCGACAAAAGCCATTGTCTCCCATTGTTGCTTCATTTTACACATGCTTTTCCCACCTTTTATATCAACTGCAGAGTTCCTGTTTTTAAAAACAACCGCATCATGTTTGTTTAAATTCAGTGGCATTCCACCTGGAAAAGGAGTAGTAGTTCCACCAGCTTAAAAAAAGTTTGAGGCGTTTTGGCTCGGAGCTTTTCTTTTGCGTAGTGTCTCGAGGGTCTGGGGGCTTTTTGAACTAGAGAGAACTAAGGACCACGAGGCAGCTGCTCTGCTCTTGACAGGAGAAGAGGAGGGGAAATTAAGGGATGGAGGGATTGAGGGCTGCAGCCTGCTAGGGCGTGAAAAGAGCTGTGTAGATGAGAAGAACCCTCTCTCTGTAATTTGAAGTTGAATTTGCAAGTTCCTCGAAAATCATAAATTGAGCATCATGCTCTTTAAATAATGGCGCGTGGCCTCCTTTTTACCTTCTTTCCCAACATATTTCCGATCATTGTCATCGTGGTCTCTTTTGATCAGATTAGACAGGCTTTGGTTTCCTCCCTCAGATGGCACACTCATCTGCCATCTCTAGCAGAGTTAAAAAGCCTGTTGTTCGGAAGGGAAGGATTTTGCAGGCATCAGTTAACTCTCGAGTAAAAGTTACATATCACTGTATTCCTCCAACAGAAAAGAACCATCACAGGCCTTGGGTAGAGTTTACCAACATTGGTGTCTCGTCCTGTACTTTGTGCTTACATAAGGCCTTTCAACAGAGTGTGATCCATGCACGTTAACTAATTAGAGCCAAGCAGCTGTGGAACCTGTAGCTTTGTTGCTTTGGCACTTATCAATGTCACTATGCAGCCCTCATCCCCTGAAACGGTAGAAAGGTAGAGACACAATAGGCCATTGTCATCAAACCTGTGAAATAACCTGCAAACCTGCTTTGTGGTTTGCTTTATCTGCAGTTGATTGAATTGGTGCCTTACTGGGAGAGTTGACCCTGACTCATCTTTGTTTACGACAGTAAGAGTTGAGCTCCACCTTCAACTTAATACTCTCATTGATTTTATTCCTGGATCTGACATAATAATGTCAGTGATGGTGACAAACAGATATTCATTGATTGATTGAAGTGAGTGTCAAGCAGAATCCTTAGGGCTGGTTTATAGTCCGTCTACCGACATGACTGTGTCACAGTCTCTTTGGCCAAAACAGCATTTATTTTATACTCAGGCTGACTGTCTATAGAATGTCGATGCAAACTTACTTTTAGTCGCCGGTTGCTACATTGACATAGGATTATCCGAAATGAATGTTTAAACAGATGTGTTTATTGGTGTTAAAATAGAGCAAGTAGGCTATTTGGACCACCAGGCTGCTCATTTCATTCTATTTTCATGCTTTTTCATAACGACGGGGAGTTTGATGTCAGACGACAATAGAATGTTCATGATGTCACTCCAGACATCTAGTTAGAACAACCTCAAACCAGCATTTAGTTAAATCATTCGTACTGTTTAAGAAAGAAAGAAAACCAATCAATATTACTGTAATACAATTATTGAGACCTTACGAATAGTGAGTGGTATATTGTGGTATATTGGATAGTGTGGATATTGTTGTCAACAGAGTTTAATATCAGCAGGTTAGGAAGCTAGGCTGATGTCAACTACAGAGGACACTTACAGTGCCTTCAGAAGGAATTCACAACGCTAAAGCTGAAATGTCTTGAGTCAATAAGTATTCAATGTCACGAACGTCGTCTTGAAAATGACCGGACCAAGGTGCAGCGTCGTGAGCATACATTTTTCTTTATTGTAAATGTCGCCAACAAAACAAGAAACAACAAAAACGAACGTGAAGCTTACTAGGTGTAACGGATTTCCTCCTCTTCTGACGGGGAGTATGAAGGATCGGACCAATGCGCAGCGTGGTAAGTGTTCATGTTATATTTATTAAACTGAACACAAAAATAACAACGGAGAAAACACGACAAAAACGAAACAGTCCTATTGGGTGACAAAACACAAAACAGGAAAAACTACCCACAACCCATAATGGGAAAACAGGCTGCCTAAGTATGGTTTTCAATCAGAGACAACGATAAACAGCTGCCTCTGATTGGGAACCATACCAGGCCAAACACAGAAATAGAACAACACATAGAATGCCCACCCCAACTCACACCCTGGCCAAACTAAAATAGAGACATAAAAAAGGAACAAAGGTCAGGACGTGACACTAGGGCTATACAGGCCACTAACAAAGACAACTACCCACAAAATACAAAAGGAAAAAAGGCTGCCTAAGTATGATTCCCAATCAGAGACAACAATAGACAGCTGTCCCTGATTGAGAACCATACCCGGCCAAAACATAGAAACACAGAACATAGTTTCCCACGCCAGTCACACCCTGACCAACCAAACATAGAGAATAAAAAGATCTCTACGGTCAGGGCGTGACATTCAACCCCTTTGTTATGACCAGCCTAAATAAGTTCAGGAGTAAAGATGTGCTTAACAAGTCACATAAGTTGCATGGATTCACTCTGTTTACAATAATAGTGTTTAACATGATTTTTGAATCACTACAATTATGTGTAAGGTCCCTCAGTCAAGCAGGGAATTACAAATACAGATAAAACCACAAAGACCAGGGAGGTTTTCCAATGCCTCGCAAAGAAGGGCCCCTGTTAGTAGATTGATTTTTAAAAAGCAGACATTGAATATCCCTTTAAGGCCAATAGTGACATTAAATCAGTAACAGTCTTTAATGGCTGTAATATGAGAAAACTAAGGATGGATCAACAACATTGTAATTACTCCTCAATACTGACCCAAATGACAGAGTGAAAAGAAGGAAGCTATACAAATATTCCAAAACATGCTTGTTTGCAATAAGGCACTAAAGTAAAACTGCATTTTTAATTTATTTTTTTTAATTTTTATTTATTTCACCTTTATTTAACCAGGTAGGCTAGTTGAGAACAAGTTCTCATTTGCAACTGCGACCTGGCCAAGATAAAGCATAGCAGTGTGAACAGACAACACAGAGTTACACATGGAGTAAACAATTAGCAAGTCAATAACACAGTAGAAAAAAATGGGCAGTCTATATACAATGTGTGCAAAAGGCATGAGGAGGTAGGCGAATAATACAATTTTGCAGATTAACACTGGAGTGATAAATGATCAGATGGGCATGTACAGGTAGAGATATTGGTGTGCAAAAGAGCAGAAAAGTAAATAAATAAAAACAGTATAAAAACAGTATGGGAATGAGGTAGGTGAAAAAGGGTGAGCTATTTACCTATAGACTATGTACAGCTGCAGCGATCGGTTAGCTGCTCGGATAGCTGATGTTTGAAGTTGGAGAGGGAGATAAAAGTCTCCAACTTCAGCGATTTTGCAATTCGTTCCAGTCACAGGCAGCAGAGTACTGGAACGAAAGGCGGCCAAATGAGGTGTTGGCTTTAGGGATGATCAGTGAGATACACCTGCTGGAGCGCGTGCTACGGATGGGTGTTGCCATCGTGACCAGTGAACTGAGATAAGGCGGAGCTTTACCTAGCATGGACTTGTAGATGACCTGAGCCAGTGGGTCTGGCGACGAATATGTAGTGAGGGCCAGCCGACTAGAGCATACAAGTCGCAGTGGTGGGTGGTATAAGGTGCTTTAGTGACAAAACGGATGGCACTGTGATAGACTGCATCCAGTTTGCTGAGTAGAGTGTTGGAAGCCATTTTGTAGATGACATCGCCGAAGTCGAGGATCGGTAGGATAGTCAGTTTTACTAGGGTAAGCTTGGCAGCGTGAGTGAAGGAGGCTTTGTTGCGGAATAGAAAGCCGACTCTGGATTTGATTTTTGATTGGAGATGTTTGATGTGAGTCTGGAAGGAGAGTTTGCAGTCTAGCCAGACACCTAGGTACTTATAGATGTCCACATATTCAAGGTTGGAACCATCCAGGGTGGTGATGCTAGTCGGGCATGCGGGTGCAGGCAGCGATCGGTTGAAAAGCATGCATTTGGTTTTACTCGCGTTTAAGAGCAGTTGGAGGCCACGGAAGGAGTGCTGTATGGCATTGAAGCTCGTTTGGAGGTTGGATAGCACAGTGTCCAATGACGGGCCGAAAGTATATAGAATGGTGTCGTCTGCGTAGAGGTGGATCAGGGAATCGCCCGCAGCAAGAGCAACATCATTGATATATACAGAGAAAAGAGTCGGCCCGAGAATTGAACCCTGTGGCACCCCATAGAGACTGCCAGAGGACCGGACAGCATGCCCTCTGATTTGACACACTGAACTCTGTCTGCAAAGTAATTGGTGAACCAGGCAAGGCAGTCATCCGAAAAACCGAGGCTGTTGAGTCTGCCGATAAGAATTTGGTGATTGACAGAGTCGAAAGCCTTGGCGAGGTCGATGAAGACGGCTGCACAGTACTGTCTTTTATCGATGGCGGTTATGATATCATTTAGTACCTTGAGTGTGGCTGAGGTGCACCCGTGACCGGCTCGGAAACCAGATTGCACAGCGGAGAAGGTACGGTGGGATTCGAGATGGTCAGTGACCTGTTTGTTGACTTGGCTTTCGAAGACCTTAGATAGGCAGGGCAGGATGGATATAGGTCTATAGCAGTTTGGGTCCAGGGTGTCTCCCCTTTGAAGAGGGGGATGACTGCGGCAGCTTTCCAATCCTTGGGGATCTCAGACGATATGAAAGAGAGGTTGAACAGGCTGGTAATAGGGGTTGCGACAATGGCGGCAGATAGTTTCAGAAATAGCGGGTCCAGATTGTCAAGCCCAGCTGATTTGTACGGGTCCAGGTTTTGCAGCTCTTTCAGAACATCTGCTATCTGGATTTGGGTAAAGGAGAACCTGGAGAGGCTTGGGTGAGGAACTACGGGGGGCGGAGCTGTTGGCCGAGGTTGGAGTAGCCAGGCGGAAGGCATGGCCAGCCGTTGAGAAGTGCTTATTGAAGTTTTCGATAATCATGGATTTATCGGTGGAGACCGTGTTTCCTAGCCTCAGTGCAGTGGGCAGCTGGGAGGAGGTGCTCTTGTTCTCCATGGACTTCACAGTGTCCCAGAACTTTTGGAGTGCATAAAATGTTCCATCATGTTATGGGCATGCTTGTCATCAGAAAGGACTATGGAGTTTTTCAGGGTAAAAATAAATGGAATAGAGCTAAGCACAGGCAAACTCATAGAGAAAAACCTGGATCATTTTGCTTTCCAACAGACAATGGGAGACAAATTCACCTTTCAGCAGAACAATAGCCTAAAACACAAGGCCAAATAGACACTGGAGTTGCTTACCAAGACGACATTGAATGTTCCTGACATTGAATGTTCCTGTAGTTTTGACTTAAATGAAAGCCTATGGCAAGACTTGAAAATGGCTGTCTAGCTATGATCAACAACTAACTTGACAGAGCACAAAGAATTTGAAAAATAATATTGTGCAAATATTGTACAATCCAAATGGGCAAAGCTCTTAGACTTACCCAGAAAGACTCACAGCTGTAAATGCTGTAAAAGGTGATTCTAACATGTATTGACTCAGTTTAAGCTAAAGATATCTGTTTTTTTGCATTGGATGGGTCTCAATCCACCACATCTGCCCATGTTGCACTTTCAAATTTTGAAGTGAAAGGTGACCGAACCAGAGCGGTGTTTGTCAGACCGTGAGACATGCTGAAAGTCTTCTCATGAAATCGTCTATAGCATCCGAACGGTTTGTCCTGCAAACTATTATGACCTCTCTATGGATAGATAAGACTCTCACGAACACAATGGTTTTGGGACTCATCTGAAGTCGGTAGAGCCAGATAATGTGGATGTTGTTGTCAGATCGGTACAGCGTCCGAACAGTTTGGGCTACATACTAATATGAAAAGGAAAGGTGAGACTATCACGAACACGTACGGTGCATTCTGAAAGTATTCAGACCCTTTGACGTTTTGCACAATTTATGTTACATCCTTATTCTACAATGGATTAAATAAACATATTTTCTAATCAATCTATACACAATAAGCCCAAAAAACAGAAAATAGAAATGTTGGCACATTTGTTAAAAATAAAAAACAGAAACACTTTATTTAAGTATTCAGACCATTTGCTATGAGTCTCGAAATTGAGCTCAAGTCTATCCTGTTTACATTGATCATTATTGAGATTTTTCTACATCTTCAATGGAGTCCAGCTTAGGTAAATTCAATTGATTGGACATCATTTGGAAAGGCAAACAGTTGACAGTGCTTGTCAGAGCAAAAACCAAGCAATGAGGTTGAAGGAATTCAGCTCCTAGAAAGAATTCTGTCGAGGTACAGATCTGGGGAAGGGTACCAAAATATCTGCAGCACTGAAGGTCCCCAAGAACACAGTGGCCTCCATCATTCTTAAATGGAACAAGTTTGAAACCACCAAGACTCTCCCAAGATCTGGCCACCTGGCCAAACTGAGCAATCAGGGCAGACGGGCATTGGTCAGGGAGGTGACCAAGAACCCGATGGTCACTCTGACAGAGTTCCTCTGTGGAGATGGGAGAACCTTCCAGAAGGACAACCATTTCTGCAGCACTCCACCAATCAGGCCTTTATGGTAGAGTGGCCAGACTGAAGCCACTCCTCAGTAAAGGCGCTGACAGCCCTCTTGAGTTTGCCAAAAGGCACCTAAAGGACTCCGGCCATGAGAAACAAGACTCTCTGGCGTGATGAAACCTGGCATCATCCCTTTGGTGAAGCATGGTGGTGGCAGCATCAAACTGTGGGGATGTTTTTCAGCGGCAGGGACTGGGAGACTAGTCAGGATCGAGGTAAAGACAAACAGAGTAAAGTACAGATCCTTGATGAAAACCTGCTCCAGAGTGCTCAGGTCCTCAGACTGGGGCGAAGGTTCATCCTCCAACAGGACAACGACTCTAAGCACACAGCCAAGACAACTCAGTAGTGGCTTCGGCACAAATCTTTGAATGTCCTTGAGTGGCCCAGCCAGAGCCCGGACTTGAACCCAATTGAACATTTCTGGAGAGACCTGAAAATAGCTTTGCATTGACACTCCCAATCCAACCTGACAGAGCTTGAGAGGATCTGCAGAAAAGAATGGGATAAACTCCCTAACACGAATGTTCCAAGCTTGTAGCGTCATACCAAAGAAGACTCGAGGCAGCAATCGCTACCAAAGGTGCTTCAAGAAAATACTGAGTATAGGGTCTGAATACTTATGTTAATGTGATGGCAGTTTTTTTATAGATTTGCAAACATTTCAAACAATCTGTTTTGCTTAGTTTTTTTGCATATTGTGTGTAGACATAAAAAAAAAAGGCCAATTTCAGCTATATTAGAATAGGTATGTAAACGTAACAAAATGTGGAAAAAAGTCAATAGGTCTGAATACTTTACGATTGCACTGTACATGTCTGTTGTTTTCCTCTAGGATGCCCACAGGCCTCACAAGATTTGTCTGAAGGTCCCCCAGTACCAGTTGAAAAAAGTCTAACGTTTGTGAACTCATTCAAGGGTTTTTCTTTATTTTTACTATTTTCTACATTTCTACATTTTCTACAATATTTTCGACAGGCACAAACCCAACACCTTCTATCAACTCGAGAACACCATCCCCACAGTGAAGCATGGTGGTGGCAGCATCATGCTGTCGGGATGTTTTTCATCAGCAGGGACTGGGAAACTGGTCAGAATTGAAGGAATGGTGGATGGCGCTAAATACAGGGAAATACTTGAGGGAAACTTGTTTCAGTCTTCCAGAGATTTGAGACTGGGACAGAGGTTCACCTTCCAGCAGGACAATGACCCTAAGCATACTGCTAAAGCAACACTTGAGTGTTTTAAGGGGAAACATTTGAATGTCTTGGAATGGCATAGTCAAAGCCCAGACCTCAATCCAATTGAGAATCTCTGGTATGACTTAAAGAATACTGTACACCGGCGGAACCCATCCAACTTGAAGGATCTGTAGCAGTTTTGTCTTGAGGAATGGGCAAAAATCCCAGTTGCTAGATGTGCCAAGCTTATAGAGACATACCCCAAGAGACTTGCAGCTGTAATTTCTGCAAAATATGATGTCTTGTTTATTCCACACACAAAAAAAAAAAAAAACATTTTTTTGCATCTACAAGGTGGTAGGGTAGGCATGTTGTGTAAATCAAATGATACAACCCCTCCAAAATCAATTTTAATACCATGTTGTAAGGCAACACAATAGGGAAAATGCCAAGGGGGTGAATACTTTCGCAAGTCACTGTACAAGCATCTGTGATAGAAACGGTGAAACCCGCACAAGAAATTATCTCTTCAATTAGATGAGTCAGTAGATATGGCTGGAATTCCACAGTTGATGATGGTACAGTATATGCAAGATACTTATTTGTTGATGATATCCAGGATGAATTTATTTTCTGTGACCATTTACAAACAACAAGGAGAGAGGACATTTCCAGTGTGGTAGACACTCATTTGAAAGACTTGCAACTTGACTGGGCAAATTGTGTTGAGATTTGCACTGATGGTGCAAGATGCATGACTGGGTGCGACTCTGGATTCATAGCTCATGGCCGCAGAGTGATGCCTAACGTGAAGCTGACATATTGTATCCTGCACAGGAAGTGGGCTGTATTTCGACACAGTCATAAAGGTGCTGAATTTTATCAAGAAGAGACCTCTTCAAACAAGGCTGTTCAGACTACAGTGGTTGCTCAACTAAAAGTTTTGCGATTATGCTGCGGGACTTAGTGGTAATGTATGCTTTAGTACGGTACCCTGCATCACTACTTCATTGCCCCAGACTAGAGCAAGGGGGAGTTAGAACACTGATTATGACTTTGGGTCCCAAGGTGCTACTGTCTCTAAAAATACCCTTGTTTTTTTGTTACTACTAGTCAGTATTACTTACTAAATCTGTTGTTACACTAAGGTTTTATTCTAAGAGAAACTTAGACTACAATTAGGGTGTGAAAATGTTAGGATTCTTTTTCTCTTACTGTAGTACTGTAGCCTACTCCCGACCAGTCACATTGTACAGCGTGGTGTAGTTGTCTAAGACACTACATCACAGTGCAAACTGTTTTACTGCAGATGCTGGTTCAATACCTGTGCCAGCTGTGCCCAGGAGACCTGTGATGTGATGGTAGGCTTTTGATTTCTCTCCCTCTAAAAACAGAAATAAATAATATCAAATCAAATCAAATTTATTTATATAGCCCTTCGTACATCAGCTGATATCTCAAAGTGCTGTACAGAAACCCAGCCTAAAACCCCAAACAGCAAGCAATGCAGGTGTAGAAGCACGGTGGCTATGAAAACTCCAGAGAAAGGCCAAAACATAGGAAGAAAGAAAAGAGAGATCAGGGTCCAGAGTAACGCCGAGGTCCTTCACAGTTTTATTTGAGACGACTGTACAACCATTAAGATTAATTGTCAGATTCAACAGAAGATCTCTTTGTTTCTTGGGACCTAGAACAAGCTGTTTTGCCCAAATTTAAAAGTAGAAAGTTTGCAGCCATCCACTTCCTTATGTCTGAAACACATGCTTTTAGCGAGGGCAATTTTGGGGCTTCACCATGTTTCATTGAAATGTACAGCTGTGTGTCATCCGCATAGCAGTGAAATAAAATAGCAGTGTAATAAACTGGCTTTATTTACAAATTAGTAACAATGTCTCCCACCCATGTTCAAGAATGGCCTTTTTCACAAAATAATCTCCAAAATATTAATATTTTTAAAACAAAACTATTATTATTATTATTATTTCATTTAGATTTTTAAAAATCCCCTCAGATATTCTCACAGATATATTAGAAACCCTGTTTTTCACAAGCGTAGCGGGCTGTGAATTCTGCAAACAATGTTTCTAGCAGGACAATATATATTGGTCATGGCTCCCGGGTGGCGCACAATGGGATTGCCTTGCAGTTCTCCAGCTTTATCCACTGACTAGGGAAACGCTGACTAGAGAAACGTTCCCGCTGTTCTTAGTACCTGTCTGCACGTTCAAACTAAAACAATGTAACTAATAATTGTCAGACTGCACAGTAGCCTAATAAACAAATGCAGGTGGCTTTTATCTTCAAAATGCTTTAAATGCGTTATTATCCAAATGTTTAAAGTGCGTGTGGGTGACCTCATGCAACCGTAAAATGTCAGATAAAGCATATACTGTACAGTACTGTATTTCTTCATCATCTTTATGCATTTGATAATAAAATAATGATAACAATACACTTTCAAAATTCAGATGTTTATTTCCTTATGGATCCATAACAAATTACTATGGGAATACATATCACTGAATGACAGAAATATTGGAACAAAGCATGCTAATGAAGTTAAACAAATTCTTGCCAACTGGAAAATACTCAATATCAAACACACATGGTCCCGTTGTACAGCATCATTATGGCTATTAGCGTGGTTATTAACAGGACAATAGACTTCCCTAGAAGGACGGTAGGGGAGAATTCTATCATCAAATGTATTTCTTTGTCAGAGTGGCTGTATCATAACCGGCCGTGATTGGTTGCTATTTCAGTTTAATCCACCAGAAAAGACAGAATAAATAATACAACAAATATTGTGGTTATACTCAACTATCCTAATTGATTAAAAAATGTATCAATTGGAACCTTTTTACCACTTAAGTTTAGGGCTTACTTTTTTTGAACATTCTGTTAAAAATCGCGCAACATTTCAGCGTCCTGCTACTCATGCCAGGAATATAGTATATGCATATGATTAGTATGTGTGGATAGAAAACACTCTGACGTTTCTAAAACTGGTTAAATCACGGCTGTGACTATAACAGAACGTGTGTTTCATCGAAAACCGCAAGGAAAACTGATCACCAAAAACTGGAAAAAATATCAATGCGCAACTTGTATGTATTGTCTATGGGACAGCAAATTAGATGGGGCCGAGATTGCAAGTCCTACAGCTTCCACACGATGTCGCCAGTCTTGTCAATTGCCTCGGGGTTGTTTCTTGGTCAAGCGAGTAAGAGACCCCATTCCATTTTCATTTACCCCATGAGCTGAGGTAAATGGCAATATGTAATGGTTATACGTTCGAAGACCAGCCTTTGTCGTAAACCCTGGTGTAAAATCCTAAAATTATCGTTCTCCTAAAATGAGGTTCTATTTCTCCTTTTTGGTACAACATAGTACCAAAACATTACCTCATCCAATGGCATATATCAATTGTCAATTCTAGATACTCCCATAAAAAATACCATCCCTCCAAGACAAGCTCACGGAGAGGAGTGACTGGCACACAGACATTGTGGAGCCAGCTAACTGGTTCCCCATTAATCACGCCATCCCTTCACATGGTTTAGGAATAGTTACAACATTTGTAGATCTAATTAAATTTACAGCTAGCTAACCAAACACATTCACAGATAAGACTAACCTGACCTCTCTCCTCTCTGGGCCCCAAGTAACTGAGCCCTAGCAGAGAAGGGATAACTGCAAACTGCCAACAGTATTATTCAAAAGAAGACATTCTAATGACAATAAATAAGATAAATAAGATGTTTTATCTATGTTACCTAACTAATTCTGATTCTGCTACCACAAATGCCTGAACTATTAACCAATTGGAATTAATGCCTGAACTTAATCCGAGCGTTGTTTCTGTTTAACCCTATGCAAACCTTAACCCCTAACCCAGTCGAAATGAATTCCTTAACTTAACCGTAGAGTTGTTTCTGTATGCGGGAGCTGTGTGCCTAAATACATGATGTCGGAAGATGAAGTCAGTTCACTGGTAAAAAAAATTGTCAAGGACGTCAAAAAATGACGTGAGACTGTGATATCTTGTTGCAGAGAGTGTGTGTGTGTGTGTAATTTTGAAATGGTCCATTAATTAGAAGCCTGGCCTAATGAGGGAGGAGGATGAGCGTACATGGCGGTAGGGGGAGTGTGCACGACAGCAGAGGGTGTTCATTCCGACAGTGGCGGCCATTTCTAAGTCATTAAGCTCTGCTGTAATCATGTCATTATGTTGCTCATTAAGAAAATGCTGTGGCATAATCTCCCATGGGGCCACAGTCACCACTCTGTTCCAATAGACACTCATCCCTGCCCTGTGAGTGTGTGCATTCATCTCTGTGTGTGTGTTTGTCCAAAGCCCTTGTCCTCTGCCACTGGTGTTCCTCCTGGAACAAGGCAAAGAACACCCTCAAAGACAACCTGCTTTCAGCCTGACAGTAGGCTACAAGCAGATAATGGATGGAAGACAAGGGGGCAAGACTGCTGGTGATATGGTTTAAATAGTCCAGCAGTGTATATTTATGGGACTGGGAATTATATTCCGCATCTAAGCATGTACTGTAATCGAGATGTGACACAGGGATTAGACAAAAAAATACATTGCTCTTGTACTATAAGAATGCATGTTGAGAATGAATAATGTAATCAAGAAAATAGTACTTTCTGAACGTAAAGTAAACTGGATAGACAACTTCACACGACTTTAAACTTGGTATCTCACGGCACAAGATAAACCTTGCTAGTGCTTTGATTAAAATAGGGCTGCTAATGTGCTCTCCGTCTGGAGAAGACAGGATAAAAAGCGACTCTGGAGATAAAAGGAGTTCTGACAATCACTGCTAATGGATGCAAATCCAACTTGCAGCCCCAGCTAAAAATAGCCCCAACACTTTGTTTAGAATGACCTTAGCGACAAGATTCTGAATACGCTGAAGTTTCCAAAGATTCTGAGCTGGCAGTTCCAAAGGTCTGAGCAGTCTAATGACCTCCTGGTGTAGTGTGAGTTCCATACCAACATATATATCTTTGTTTATTTTAACCCCTCTCTCTCTTTCTCCATCTCTCATTCCCTTCCAACACATTTATCGCTGTTTTCTTATCCTATTGTCTGTGGTGGAGTCCTAAGATGTGTGAAACCTTGGGGTTTCTAAGTGTGAGAGCCAGATGTATGCTGCTAAATCTATACATGGAGGATACCTCAGTGGTACTGAGAAAAGCCTAATTTACTTGTGACAGTTAAAACTGTTCACCACCAGTGAGAAACTGTGAGTGACGGACAGCATTTAACTTTTAATTATGTATTATATCTGTAATCTTAAACTGCAGGGATTCAACTGAGTGAGCGAGAGAGGGGAAAGGGACAGCAAGAGCGAGAGAGGGACAGCAAGAGCGAGAGAGGGAGAGCGAGAGAAACTGAGATTAGAAGTGGTTCATCTCTGGAGAGTCACTTGCAGGCACAGAGGAACCCAGAATATGAGTTGCTGAAGGACTATGATTTCTGACTCAGGTTGAGTCTTCTTCAAATACTTGGGGCCTCATTTATAATCGTTGCATACATTTCACACACAATTTATTCTGTACTGGTTATGACATAAAGTAAATGGGAAATAGATTCCTGTAGGGTTCTTCGTTTGTCGAAAGAAAGTCGGACCGAAATGCATCGTGGTGGTTACTCATGTCTTTAATGAATGAATGGCGGTACATGAAATAACTGATACAAATACAAAACAACAAAACGGAACGTGAAAACTAATTACAGCCTATCTGGTGAAATTACACAGAGACAGGAACAATCACCCACGAAATACAAAGTGAAACCCAGGCTACCTAAATACGGTTCCCAATCAGAGACAACGAGAATCACCTGACTCTGATTGAGAACCGCCTCAGGCAGCCAAGCCTATGCAACACCCCTACTCAGCCGCAATTCCAATACCTACAAAAACCCCAATACGAAACACAACATTAAACCCATGTCACACCCTGGCCTGACCAAATATATAACGAAAACACAAAACACTATGACCAAGGCGTGACAATTCCTATCCTCTTGAGACCCAGCAATTATTTGTGTTCTCTCTAATGTTCATTCGTTTTTGGTAATCAAACAAACAGACTCGCTAGTTTAGCTAGCTAGCTAACCAAACCATCGGTCCTAGTTTGCTATCATGAAAATCAAATTCAACAATTCCAATAATGTTTTCAATTCGACTTTTGCTTTTAAAAGCAGTATTTGTGTATTCAACAATGGTATAATTAAGCAATAAGGCCAGATGAGGTGTGGTATATGGCCAAAATACAACGGCTAAGGGCTGTTCTTATGGACGACACAATGCAGAGTACCTAGACACAGCCATTGGCCATATACCACAAACCTCGGAGGTGCCTTATTGCTGTAATAAACTGGTTACCAACGTAAATAGGTAAATAAAAATACATGTTTTGTCATACCCATGGCATAAGGTCTGATATGCCAAGGCTGTCAGCCAATTAGCATTCAGGACTCGAACCACCCAGTCTATAATTGGTCTTATATCTACAATTATATAAATTATACAATTGCATAACATTGAAGTCCTTGAAAGCTACAATTAAGCGCTTGAAAATGTCCCTGAAAGTCCTTGACTTGCCAATGTCTTTATGAACAAGACGATGCTGGTGGGAGGAGCACTAGGAGGATGGGCTCATTGTAATAGCTGGAGTACACAAGTACACATGTGGAACTGCATAAAAATATTTGGGATTTTTGTTTCAAACCATTTTGAAATTTCGATCCCAAAGTCACACATTGGCCCCGTTATTAGAAATACCCACATGCGTTATCTTTCAAAGAGCTGAGAGTTCAGTTCTTAGGGGGAAGCAGACTTGACAGCCTGTAAGGATTCAGCCTGACATTCCTCATCTAACGGGATCAGATATCATGTCAGGCGAAGGTGTAATTTTCATTAACCCCCAGCAGTGCCATGATTTGAATATGCCAGACCTGCAGTTATCTGATTGTTTATTTTTTTATTTAACCTTTATTTAATTAGGCAGTCAGTTAAGAACAAATTCTAATGTACAATGATGGCCTACCAAAAGGCAAAAGGCCTCCTGCAGGGACGGGGCCTGTTTTTTTTTAAATAGTTAAAATATTAATGGCCAATGCATTTCAATATCTCAGGACATAATATCACAGAAACATTCAACAAATCAAAATGAACCCTCACCAGAAGATTCTAATCACTGAGCGGGTGCATTGGCTGGATAGCTATGCACACGTGACTGGTGAGCACACTATCTAAGAATCAGTCCACAAACAAACAACCCGATGTTGGTGGTGAGTACAAGCCGTGAGGGGCTGGGATTAAAAATATTGTTATAAATATAGGACAAAACACACATCCTGACAAGAGACAACACAAGACTACATAAAGAGAGACTTAAGACGACAACATAGCAAGGCAGCAACACATGGAAACACAAAATGACAACAACATGGTAGCAGCACAAAATATGGCACAAACATTATTGGGCACAGACAACAGCACAAAGGGCAAGAAGGTAGGGACAACAATACATCACGCAAAGCAGCCACAACTGTCAGTAAGCGTGTCCATGATTGAGTCTTTGAATGAAGAGATTGAGATAAAACTGTCCAGTTTGAGTGTTTGTTGCAGCTTGTACCAGTTGTTAGAGAGATGACCAGTTTGCAGAGGAGTATAGAGTGCAGTGATGTGTCCTATAAGGAGCATTGGTGGCAAATCTGACAGCCAAATGGTAAAGTACAACTAGCCGTTCGAGAGCACCCTTGCCTGCCGATCTATAAATGATGTCTCCATAATCTAGCATGGGTAGGATGGTCATCTGAATCAGGGTTAGTTTGGCAGCTGGGGTGAAAGAGGAGTGATTACGATAGAGGAAACCAAGTCTAGATTTGACTTAAGCCTGCAGATTTGATATGTGCTGAGAGAAGGACAGTGTACCGTCTAGCCATACTCCCAAGTACTTGTATGAGGTGATTACCTCAAGCTCTAAACCCTCAGAGGTAGTAATCACACCTGTGGGGAGAGGGACATTCTTCTTACCAAATCACATTACCTTTGTTTAGGAGGTGTTCAGAACAAGGTTAAGGGTAGGGAAAGCTTGTTGGACACTAAGAAAGCTTTGTTGTAGAGCATTTAACACAAAATCCAGGAGGGACCATCTGAGTATAAGACCGTATAATCAGCTGATTCAAATAATCAGGGGGCAGTACAGAGTTTGTCAAACCCTGCTAGAGCAGTGGTTCCAAAACAGTGGGGCAAGCCCCTATTCATTTCTTCATTTAAAAAAATGGAACTCAATCTGGCTTTAAACTTTCTCTTGTAAGTTGTAATAGTATAATGAACAAAGTGCCATTTCGAAATTTCTTGTCATGTTAGTAATTGCATACCTCGGAGAGACATTTATGAGGGGTGTGAACCGTTTGTTTCATGAACAGTGCTTGTTTCCATATAATTAGACGGTGCATGCGGGTATGTTCCCCAATGCTGGAAGAGGGGCCCCTAGAGCATGTAGCAGGTAGATCACACATGCATTACTTTTCCCCACACCTCTCTCTCTATCTCTCTACACAGCTTTCAATCTTTCTACCTTTTGTTCAAAAGGTTCTACAGCTGCACCATCGAGAGCATCCTGGCTGGTTGCATCATTGGCAGGTATGAGAACTGCTCGGCCACCGACCGCAAGGCACTACAGAGGGTAGTACGGATGGCCCAGTACATCACTGGGGCCAAGCTTCCTACCAACCAGGACCTCTATATCAGGCAGTGTCAGGGGAAGGACCTAAACATTGTTAAAGACCTCAGCTACCCTTGTCATAGACCGTTCTCTCTGCTACCGCACGGCAAGCGGTACCAGAGCGCCAAGTCGAGTTTCAAAAGACTTCTTAACAGCTTTTACCCTCAAGCCATAAGACTCCTGAACAACTAATCAAAGGACTACCCAGACCCTTATTTTACACTGCTGCTACTCTCTGTTTATAATCTATGCAAAGTCACTTGAACTCTATCTACATGTACATAAACTCAGCCAAAAAAGAAACGTCCTCTCACTGACATCTGCATCACCAAATTTAACATGTGTAAATATTTGTATGATTATAACAAGATTCAACAACTGAGACATAAACTGAACAGGTTCAACAGACATGTGACTAACAGAAATGGAATAATGTGTCCCTGAACAAAGGGGGGGTCAAAATCAAAAGTAAGGGTCAGTATCTGGTGTGGCCACCAGCTGCATTAAGTACTGCAGTGCATCTCCTCCTCATGGACTGCACCAGATTTGCCAGTTCATGCTGTGAGATGTTACCCCACTCTTCCACCAAGGCACCTGCAAGTTCCCGGACATTTCTGGTGGGAATTGCCCTTGCCCTCACCCTCCGACCCAACAGGTCACAGACGTGCTCAATGGGATTGAGATCCTGGCTCTTCACTGGCCATGGCAGAACACTGACATTCCTGTCTTCCGGGATATCACGCACAGAACGAGCAGTATGGCTAGTGGCATTGTCATGATGGAGGGTCATGTCAGGATGAGCCTGCAGGAAAAAAAGCACGAGGGAGGAGGATGTCTTCCCTGTAACGCACAGCGATGTGATTGCTAGCAATGACAACAACCTCAGCCTGATGATGCTGTGACACACCGCCCCAGACCATGATGGACCCTCCACCTCCAAATTGATCCTGATGCAGAGTACAAGCCTAGGTGAAATGCTCATTCCTTCGATGATAAACATGAATCCGACCATCACCCCTGGTGAGACTAAACCACGACTCGTCAGTGAAGAGCACTTTTTGCCAGTCCTGTCTGGTCCAGCGATAGTGGGTTTGTGCCCATAGGCGACGTTGTTGCCGGTGATGTCTGGTGAGGACCTGTCTTACAGGCCTACAAGCCCTCAGTCCAGCCTCTCCCACCCTATTGTGGACAGTCTGAGCACTGATTGTGGGATTGTGCCTTCCTGGTGTAACTCTGGCAGTTGTTGTTGCCATCCTGTACCTGTCCCGCAGGTGTGATGTTTGGATGTACCAATCCTGTGCAGGTGTTGTTACACGTGGTCTGTCACTAATTGACCATAACTGCCTACCGTCTACAAGCTGTTAGTGTCTTAACGACCGTTTCACAGGTGCATGTTCATGGTTGATTGAACAAGCATCTTCACAATGAAGATCTGTGAAGTTATTTGGATTTTTATGAATTGTCTTTGAATGACAGGGTCCTGAAAAAGAGACGTTTCTTTGTTTGCTAAGTTTATTACCTCAGTTACCTCAACTAACCGGTGCCCCCGCACATTGACTCTGTATCGCTGCCCCTTGTATATAGCCTAGCTTGCCAATTTACTGCTGCTATTTAATTCTTTGTACTTTTATTTTCTATTTTGAATTGTTTGTTAAGGGCTTGTAAGTAAGCATTTCACTGTAAGGTTGTATTCGGTGTATGTAACAAATATAATTTGATTTGCTTACTTTCCCTCTCCTTCTCTCGTCCGCTATCTCACTAAACACCTGTTTTAAGATTCCATCTCCTTTTCGCCCTCACTCCCCTCCTCTCTCTCCATCTCACTGAAGCACGCCTGTCTTTCTGAAGTGGCTGTGACAGATTTGCGGTCGCGGCAGGGAAAATGCAGACCGCCACTGTACTGCATGACTGACATATATTAAGCAATATTGAATAAGGCCCAGCTTGAGCTCTATACGTTCTTAGGGTCCAGGTAAACACCCTTTTTGGTTCATTGTAGAACCATTCTGGGTTCCATGTAGAACCCTCTGTGGAAAGATTTTGTGGGGGAAAATGTTGTTGTCTGAAGAGAGAGCCTTGAATTGTACATCTTGTCTGATACAGTCATTGATGCGGTCATGACCGCCTCATCAGCCTTTGGCAGAGTGGCCAGAATATGTTCTATAAGTTAAGATAGGATACGGTGCCAGTCACATGAAGGAACTAACCATATGAACCATGCCTATTTAGCATTTTTCTATACATGTATATAGGATAACTAATGGGATTGCCCCAGGAGT
Source organism: Oncorhynchus keta (assembly GCF_023373465.1). NCBI lineage: Eukaryota > Metazoa > Chordata > Actinopteri > Salmoniformes > Salmonidae > Oncorhynchus > Oncorhynchus keta. The sequence continues at coordinate 8,568,488 of NC_068446.1, forward strand.
GCTCCCGACCGATGTGTACAATGATGTATTAAGTATGTTGAAACCTCTGCAGCTTGCTGACAAAGAATTATTCATTTAAATTAGACTTTGAGTCCCTGGTAGTAATTTCCACGGCAATTTGGTGTCATGAACTTGATGGTTCATTCTGCCTGATGGTTGATTCTAAGCTTTCCATTGGGGTTCTGCGACGGAAAACAGGTGTCTGATTAAGGTGTGAGGGAAATTTCTGTTTGACCTAAAGATGACGAGGATCCGCCCAGACCAGACCCTTACTGCGAGCTGCCCAGGAGGAGACACATCATCTGCAACCAATTGAGGGACAGAGCAAATCAATTTCAGTTAATCAGTTTAAAATAATTTGTATAGAAATAATAAAAAAAATTATAGTCTGGGACTACTGAGTGAGGGTAGAGAAGCCCCACAGACAGCTGTTTATAGGTGTTTTGGGAATTGTCTATGTGGTCTGGGACTGCTGAGTGTGTTTGGGAAAGTATTATTAAAATGTTTTTTAAATGATGTGTTAAGCTAATTGAAATTTGGATAATAAGAGATATACATTTTCATAAAAAGCTGATTGAAATTTGAATAATACGCTTCAATATATAAATGTAAACTAGGGGTTCCGTCCACCACCGCCCAACTTAGTCTGGGACTATTAGTAATAACACAAGGTGTTATTGTGCACGGGGTGTTGTTTTATATGTATAGGAAGTAGCAGCAAATCTATAGGCATTTCTGGGAGCTGTCTATGTGGTCTGGGACCACTATACCATCTTTTCTGGGAGGGTAGAGAACCGTTGAAGATACAGTGACGAGAACAAGTATTTGATACACTGCAGATTTTGCAGGTTTTCCTACTTACAAAGCATGTAGAGGTCTGTAATTTTGATCACAGGTACACTTCAACTGTGAGAGACAGAATCTAAAACAAAAATCCAGAAAATTACATTGTATGATTTTTAAGTAATTAATTAGCATTTTATTGCATGACATAAGTATTTGATCACCTACCAACCAGTAAGAATTCTGGCTCATTCGTCCAAAATCATTAGTTACACACTACGCCGTCATGGATTAAAATCGTACAGCGCACGCAAGGTCCCCCTGCTCAAGCCAGCACATGTCCAGGCCCGTCTGAAGTTTGCCAATGACCAATGACCATCTGGATGATCCAGAGGAGGAATGGGACACGGTCACGTGGTCTGATGAGACAAAAATAGAGAAAACAAAAAACTCCTCTCGCCGTGTTTGGAGGAAGACCCCAAGAACACCATCCCAACCATGAAGCATGGAGGTGGAAACATTCTTTGGGGATGGTTTTCTGCAAAGGGGACAGGACGACTGCACCGTACTGAGGGGAGGATGGAGGGGAGACCTCCTTCCCTCAGTAAGAGCGTTGAAGATTGTTCGTGGCTGGGTCTTCCAGCATGACAACGACCCCGAAACACACAGCCAGGGCAACCAAGGAGTGGCTCAGTAAGACGCATCAAGGTCCTGGAGTGGCCTAGCCAGTCTCCAGACCTGAACCCATTAGAAAATCTTTGGAGGGAGCTGAATGTCCGTATTGCCCAGTGACAGCCCCGAAAATGTTCTGGATTTTTGTTTTAGATTCCATCTCTCACAGTTGAAGTGTACCTATGATAAAAATTACAGACCTCTACATGTTTGTAAGTAGGGAAACCTGCAAAATTGGCAGTGTATCAAATACTTGTTCTCCCCACTGTACATTTGGTGCAAGGGATGTAACAACTGAGAATCGTTAAAGATGCAAATGGTGTTGTGTGGATGTGAATACTTAAGATTTATAATGTTATATAAGGATTTTGTGTGTTTGACGGTATGAGAGATTACTTTTACCAAATATGCAGTGAGAATGGAACACTCTGTGTGTGTGTGGGGGGGATCAGAAAAAAAAAATATAAAATTGTATGTGTGTATAATGGGCTACTAGAGATTTGATAAAGTAGCAATGAATAACAAAAAAATATATATATGACTTGCACATCCACACGTAGACGTACGTAAGGGGTGTAAAAAGTATTCTGAGAAGTTCAGGGTGGTAGATAATTTGATAAAGATAAGATTAAAGCATTGTATGACATTGTGTAAGTGGATAGCTGGGTGTTTGCAGAGTTTTGCTTGCGCAACAGAGTGGGGCAGCCATTGTCTCTCCCTCTCCTATTGAAAAAGTGACAGTCCCGGTTGATATATTATCAATTATATATTTTTTAAATAACCTGAGGATTGATTATAAAAAACTTTGACATGTTTCTGTGGACATTATGGATACTATTTGGAATTTTCATCTGCGATGTCATGACCGCTCGAGCCTGTGGATTTCTGAACATAACGCGGCAAACAAATGGAGATATTTTGGATATAAAAATAATCTTTATGGAACAAAAGGAACATTTGTGTAACTGGGTGTCTCGTGAGTGCAAACATCTGAAGATCATCAAAGGTAAGCGATTTAATCTATTGCTTTTCTGACTTTCGTGACCAATCTAATTGGCTGCTAGTTTTTGTAATATTTTGTCTATTGAGAGAGATGTTCTTTCATAAACGCTTGTTATGCTTTCGCCGAAAAGCTGTATTGAAATCTGACATGCCAGGTGGATTAACAACAATCTATGCTGTGTTTTGCTATATTTAAATATTTTTAGTAATTTAAATTGAATTTGGCGCGCTGCAATTCAGCGGGTGTTGATGAAAATGATCCCGCTAAAGGGATGGGTGCGTCAAGAAGTTAACAGGTACTGTATCATCTGATGTGTCTGAAGTATGATTCTGTATGCTCATGGTTTTATCAATATTTCTTGCCGAAGATGCAGTAAGCACAATTAATACTATGAATTTGTAGGACTGACTAAGATGTAGCATAGTGAAAACTAAGTACATGTTTATTTGTTTTCTTCCAGACTGATGGAATGTCCACTACCAAGTTTACAAATTATTCTGGATATCTCCCTTTGAAAGGTTTCCTGAGGCAGGTGATTTAGGAGAGCAGTTAGTAAGTGTTACAATCAACTAGGAGTGGTGGGTGGAATCAGGCGCAGAGAGCAGGGTTCAGTCTTTCTTTCAAATTTATTCCCCAGCGCAACAAAACAGTCACGCCAACACAGTTGCCAGTCCAAACAACAGGACAAAATAGTCCGGAGAATAAATACACGAATAACTCACACCATCAAACACAGAGTAACACAAACAAGCCCGCACAAATACCCAGCGGGCCAATTGCCCTTAAATAACCTACAAACAAACCCTAATACAAAACAGGTGTACCCAATTACCCAATAACCCAAAACAAACGGAAAGGGAATCGATGGTAGCTAATAGGCCGGCGACAACGACCGCCGAGCACCGCCCGAACAGGAAGAGGCACCATCTTTGGCAAGGTTTGTGACAGTAAGACTGTATACTATACAGTATTAAGGTACCCGGATCCGGCTGTTAAGGGAGCTCCCAAATTAAGTAAGGCCTGGCCATTTTTCTGTTTTTTACCCTGTTTTAACCACACACGCCAGCATCCACACACAACCCACCTGTTACGAATATTTGTTAGTGGTGTTAATACCGTGTTTGATTTATTGTGTGGGGTCTTTTTATGTGGTTTTAGTGGGTTCTTCACAGGTTACACCTTAACCTGTTATGTTATTGGGGACGCTTGCTTCCCGCTTGGCCAAAAACCAGGGAACATGCAGCGCGGCAAATTCAAATAAATTGATTTAAAAATCAAACTTTCATTAACCTCTTGGTCCTACCTGGCACGCAGGCGTCCCATCAGAGCTCTGGAAATGCAAATGCGCTACGCTAAATGCTAATAGTATTAGTTAAAACTCAAACGTTCATTAAAATACACATGCAGGGTATTGAATTAAAGCTACACTCGTTGTGAATCCAGGCAACAAGTCAGATTTTTAAAATGCTTTTCGGCGAAAGCATGAGAAGCTATTATCTGATAGCATGTAACACCCCAAAAGACCCGCAGGGGACGTAAACAAAATAATTAGCATAGTCGTCGCTACACAAACCGCACAAATAAAATATAAAACATTCATTACCTTTGACCATCTTCTTTGTTGGCACTCCTAGATGTCCCATAATCACTATTGGGTCTTTTTTTCCGATTAAATCGGTCCATATATAGCCTAGATATCGATCTATGAAGACTGTGTGATAAACGGAAAAAAATAGCGTTTCATAACGTAACGTCATTTTTTTAAATTCAAAAAGTCGACGATAAACTTTCACAAAACACTTCGAAATACTTTTGTAATGCACCTTTAGGTATTAGTACACGTTAATAAGCGATAAAATTCATCAGGAGGCGATGTCAATTCTATAAGTGTCTGTTTCGAAAAAATGTCTTGGAGAGAGCTCGACCAAAACATCCGGTCGGAGACCGGAGGGAATCGATTCCCTTGATTCGGTTAGACCAAGAATCAATTGCGAATCAAATGACAAGACTCTAGACAACGTGTGGAAGCTGTAGGAACTGCAACCTCGGCCTCATTTAATTCGATTCACTTTGAACAATTCCTTGAAGTCGCGGATGGATATTTTTTTCCATTTTCAGTGATCAGATATTCCTGCACTTTTCGACGAGCTTCTTTTGATGGCACTATCATATGTCTCATAAACATCACAATTGGTCCTTTTGTTCGATTAATTCCGTCCATATATATCCAAAATGTCCATTTATTTGGCGTGTTTGATCCAGAAAAAACAGCTTCCAAAATGCGCAACGTCACTACAAAATATTTCAAAAGTTGCCTATAAACTTGGCCAAAATATTTCAAACTACTTTTGTAATACAACTTTAGGTATTTATAAACGTTAATAATTGATCAAATTGAAGACGGCTCTGTGTTTATACAGGAAGACAACAACCCAAGCTACTTTTCACGTCTTGTGCAACTCTCAACAGTGTTACGCAGTTCCTAGATGGCCTACTTCTTCATTGCACAAATGAATAACCTCAACCAAATTCCAAAGACTGGTAACATCCAGTGGAAGCGGTAGGAACTGAAACCAAGTTCCTAAGAAATACTGTTTATCAATGAGAATGCACTGAACAGCCAGAGACCTAAAAACAAAAAATCTGAACGGTTAGTCCTCAGGGTTTTGCCTGCTACATAAGTTCTGTTATACTCACAGACATGATTCAAACAGTTTTATAAACTTCATAAACCTCAGAGTGTTTTCCATCCAAATCTACTAATAATATGCATATCTTATATTCTTGGCATGAGTAGCAGGAAGTTGAAATTGGGCACGCTATTTATTCAAAAGTGAAAATGCTGCCCCCTAACCCAAAGAGGTTTAATTAATGGGCCCACAAATATAATTTTTCTGAAGTATCAATTGTCAGAGTTTTGGTTGCACATATGTAAATTATCCTTAAAGAAATGTATTAACCTCTCTGGCGCAGGCGTTCCGCTAGCAACCCACCTCGACAACATCCGGTGAAATTGCAGAGCGCCAAATTCAAAATTCAGAAATACTCATAATAAACATTCATAAAAGATACAAGTGTTATACATCGGCTTAAAGATTAACTTCTTGTTAATCCAGCCGCTGTATCAGATTTCAAAAAGGCTTTACGGCGAAAGCGTACCATGCGATTATTTGAGGACAGCGCCCCGCTTACAAAAGCATACAAACATTTTCAAGCCAAGTAGGAGTCACGATAAAATTAATCACTTACCTGTGATGATCTTCATCTGGTTGCAGTCACAAGAGTCTCTGTTACACAATAAATGTTTGTTTTGTTCGATAAAGTCCCTCTTTATTTCCCAATAACTCCGTTTTGTTGGCGCGTTTTGTTCAGTAATCCACTGGCTCAATGGAGGTCACAACATGACAAATACATCCTAATAGTACCGGTAAAGTTCATCGAAACATATCAAACAATGTTTATAATTAATCCTCAGGTTGTCTATTGTCTAAATAATCCATAATATTTCATATGAACAATAGCGTATTCAATAGAAAGAAAAAACAACGAAGGGCGGGCAAACAAGCTCTGCTTCATTCTACACTCCACTTACAAAATGGTCTCATTCTTCCTCGTTTTTCAGAAAACAAGTCTGAAACAATGTGTAAAGACTGATATCTAGTGGAAGCCATAGGAACTGCAATCTGGGTCCATCCCACTTCCTGGATGGACTTTCCTCAGGTTTTCACCTGCCATATCAGTTCTATTATTTTAACAGTTTTGGAAACTTCAGAGTGTTTTCTATCCAAAGCTCCCAATTATATCCTAGCTTCTGGGCCTGAGTAATAGGCAGTTTACTTTGGGCACACTTCTCATCCAGATGTCAAATAACTGCCCCCAAGCCATAACAAGTTAAAAACCCAATTGTAAACCTGGTACAAGAAATGTTTGAACTGTCTTTAGATAATGAGTCTGAAGTTCAGGGAAAGAAATGGGAAAGAAACACTCACCTAATAGGGTTGAATAACCTCTGAACTCTGTTCTGACTTTCTGGTGAGGCCTGATCACCCTTTACTAGGTTAGGTGATATTTAACATTTTTACACGCACCATCACACGGGTGTGACCATTCTACATTGGTCCATGTAGCGTACGATCAAACCGGTGTGATTAGAACACTTATTTAGAAAGGTAATTTAGAACGGCCAGTTTCAAATGACGCAACAATCAGCATTTCAGCTGGCCACACTGTTTTTTTCAGGATAATTTTACACAAACACAGTCCTTACAAAGTTATGTCCAGAATATGAGCAGTTTATTTTTAGATGCGATGTTCAGACATCCACAGAGGTATCTACAGCATAACACAATTATCCAAGCCGGAAAAATCAAGGCTACATTTGTCCTATCGCTAACTGAGGAAAGGTTTGATGTAACAGAAGTGGTCATATTTGTATAACTCTCAGCTGACATAAACTACAAAATGAAATAACTAATAGAAATGACTATTTATAATTAACCTTTTTGGGATAGGGGCAGCATTTTCACTTTTGGATGAATAGCATGCCCAGAGTGAACTGCCTCCTACTCTGTCCCAGATGCTAATATATGCATATTATTATTAGTATTGGATATAAAACAGTCTGAAGTTTCTAAAATTGTTTGAATGATGTCTGTGAGAATAACAGAACTCATATGGCAGGTGAAAACCTGAGAAAAATCCAACCAGGAAGTGGGTCATCTGAGGTTTGAAGTTGTTCAACGCTTTGCCTAAAGAGAACACATTGATATATGGATGAGGTTGCACCTCCTAGGGCTTCCACTAGATGTCAACCGTCTTTAGAAACTGGTTTGAGGGTTCTACTCTAAAGGAGAGGCTCATAAGAGCTCTGAGTCAGTGGTCTGGCAGAGAGCCTCGGTCTCATGATGCGCGCTCCTGACAGAGTTACTTCTCGTTCCAGTACTTTTCTTCAGACAAAGGAATTCTACGGTTGGAACATTATTGATGTTTTATGTTGAAAACATCCTAACGATTGATTCCATACATCGTTCAACATGTTTCTAAAGGACTGTAATGGAACTTTTCGAGTTTTTGTCTGGACGAAATGCTCGCGCCTCATGAATATGGATTACTGGGCTGAACATGTTAACAACAAGTGGATATTTGGACATAAATGATGAAACTTTATGGAACAAATCAGTCATTTATTGTCGAGCTGGGATTCCTGGGAGTGCCTTCTGATGAAGATCATAAAATGTAAGTGAATATTTATGGTGTTGTTTCTAACTTTGTTGATTCCAAAATGGCGGATATTCCTCTGGGTTCTGAGCGCCGTTCTAAGATTATGCTTTTTCCGTAAAGTTTTTTTGAAATCTGACACAGCGGTTGCTGGAACTTTAGGGGCAGTATTGTCATTTTTGGGAAAAAAACATTCCCATTTTAGACGGGATATTTTGTCAGGAAAATATGCTAGAATATGCATATAATTGACAGCTGTCCATAGAAAACAATCTAACATTTCCAAAACTTGTCTGTGAGTATAACAGAACTGATGTTGCAAGCGAAAGCCTGAGAAAAATCCAATCCGGAAGTGCCCCAGGTTTTGAAAGCGCTGCGTTACAATGACTCTCTATATGGCTGTGAATGTACCATCAACAAGCTTACACTTTCTACATATTCCCCAAAGTGTCTACAGCATTGTGACGTCTTTTTACGCATTTCTGTTGAAGAATAGCCGTATGGGGGAGGCACATTGCGTAAGTGGTCACATGGTGGCTCCGAGAGAGATTCTCACGTAAAGTACAGAGGTAGCCATTACTCCAATCGGTCCTAGAGAAAACGGAATTGTCCCGATTCATATATTATCGAATAGATATTAGAAAAACACCTTGAGGATGGATTCTAAACAACGTTTGCCATGTTTCTGTCGATATTATGGAGTTAATTCTGGAAAAAAAATTGGCATTGTGGTGACCGCAATTTCCGGGCGATTTCTAAGCCAAGCCTGAAGAACAAATGGAGCTGTTTCGCCTACAAAAATCATATTTGGGGAAAAATGAACTTTGGCTATCTACCTGGGAGTCTCGTGAGTGAAAACATCTGAAGTTCATCAAAGGTAAACGATTTAATTTGATTGCTTTTCTGATTTCCGTGACAAGGTTGCTTGCTGCTAGCAAGGCATAATGCTATGCTAGGCTATTATAAACTTACACAAATTCTTGTCTAGCATTGGCTGTAAAGCATATTTTGAAAATCTGAGATGACAGGGTGATTATTAACAAAAGGCTAAGCTGTGTCTCAATATATTTCATTTGTGATTTTCATGAACAGGAACATTTTCTAGGGATATTCATGTGCGCTGCGTTATGCTAATTCGTTTCAGGCGATGTTTACGCTCCCGCATGCGGGTTTGGGAGTCGCTGGAGGAGGAGAAGTCTATCTTTAATTCTGTGAATAACACTTGTATCTTTTATCAATGTTTATTGTGAGTATTTCTGCAAAATCACCGGATGTTTTGGATTCCAAACATTACTGAACTTAAGGCGCACATGTAAACTGAGATTTTTGGGTATAAATATGCACATTATCGAACAAAACATACATGTATTGTGTAACATGATGTCCTATGAGCGTCATCTGATGAAGATCATCAAAGGCTAGCGATTCATTTGAACTATATTTCTGCTTTTTGTGACTCCTATCTTTGGCTGGAAAAATCGCTGTGTGTTTTTTCGACTTGGCTATGACCTAACATAATCATACTTTGCGCTTTAGCTGTAAAGCATTTTTTAAATCGACCACGAGGGGTAGATTAACAAGATGTGTATCTGTCATTTGCTGTATTGGACGTGTTAATGCGTGAAAGTTACATATTTAAAAAAAAAAATGAATTTTTCAGCGGAATACTGTCGACGGGTTCCGCTAGAAAGGTTAATCACATCATGGGTGAGCTCACCATTGATCAAAATAATTGAGTAAAACACTCTAGAAATCGAAAGTAATCCAACAATGGGTAGTAAGTCCCAGCTCCCTTTGAAGATGCTGGTGGTGATGGAGGCAGACCGACAGTTGATGAAGTACAGGAGTTCTGTGATAGCTGGAAGGCTGCCAGCCATTTCAGGCCTCCTGGCCCTGCTGTTTGCTTTGATGAGTCCCAGTCTGGAGTGTAAAGCCCCTTGCCATTTCCATCTGAGGCAGAGTGCTTCAAGTTGTTTCTGACAGGGGAGCTGGTGGGATACATAGTCAATCATTGGCTCAATGGTGAAATTAGCATTATGACAATATCTTTAATTAAATCGTTATTGACCAAATACTTATTTTCCACCATAATTTGCAAATAAATTCATTAAAAATCCTACAATGTGATTTTCTGGATTTTTTTTTTCATTTTGTCTGTCATAGTTGAAGTGTACCTATGATGAAAATTACAGGCCTCTTTCATCTTTTTAATTGGGAGAACTTGCACAATTGGTGTTTTTTTTGCCCCACTGTACCTTTATGTGTTTCATTGTGCTTTGGGGAGTATCATATGCTCAAGCACTGTTGAGCACATCTGCAGCAATTACTGACTGACTGACTGACTTGACCGATGATCTGCCATGATACTACGCCTTTAGATTTGGGGGGTGGAATTGCAGTTAATCAATCACTGCATGAATATGAAATATGGGTTATGCATATTCATAAGTAGTCAGTCTTTTATTGTATTTTTTCTCTCTGGTAAAACACGTTTTGTTGTTGTACAACCACCACCAATACTGCAATAAAATAGACAACTATTACACCTAGGCCTATGTGTTTTCTTGCTGTGTTTTCATCCAGTAAAACGTAATAAGGAGTGTACACTGTCATGCAAAAGCTGTCAATCTTCAGCTCGAAAGATGTCCAGCTCCAGTTATGATATTTGCAAATAATGTTCAATACTGTGTGTGTGGTTTCTGAAAGTACAGAATAAAGAGGAATTATTAGAAATAAAAAATACAATATCAGGATAAAGCAATAAAACGATATTACAAAGTAGTAACATAACACTGCTATAAAAAATCATATATTGCATTGACAAAATCACAAATATGAGTTATATAACAGTAAGAAACCGTAACTGTTGAGCTCCACAAGGGGCAGAGCTGGTTAGAACTGAGCTACGCGAAACAGGCCAAATTAAAACAAATCATAGTCATAAAGGCCAGCGTAGCTTCAAAAGACAACACATGCTAATACTTCTCTGACACAATTAGCATTGTTTTACAGAGCTAATAGAAGAATGTAGCTAGCCACATAAGCGTGATTGAATAACACCATGAAGGTTATGAAATGAGTAATGTTACCTTGCGTGTCCGCGGTTATAAGGAATATACAAATATATTATGCTCCATACATACAGTGAGCTACAGCAGAAATAACATATTACGTTATAATTGTAACGGCGTTCTTCGTTTGTGGAAAGAGAGTCGGACCGAAATGCAGCGTGGTAGTTACTCATGACTTTAAGGAATGAAGAGCGAAACATGAAATAACTTATACATATACAAAACAACAAACGGAACGTGAAACCTAATACAGCCTATCTGGTGAACACTACACAGAGACAGGAACAATCACCCACAAAATACACAGCGATACCAGGCTACCTAAATACGGTTCCCAATCAGAGACAACGAGAATCACCTGACTCTGATTGAGAACCGCCTCAGGCAGCCAAGCCTATACAACACCCCTAATCAGCCGCGATCCCAAATACTACAAACCCCTATACGAAAATACAATAACATAAACCCATGTCACACCCTGGCCTGACCAAATAATTAAAGAAAACACAAAATACTAAGACCAAGGCGTGACAATAATAGTTTCTATATGTCATGTCAAGGCACTTACTTTGATAAAAAATCACACATGTCCAAAGTTATTATCATGTAGTAATGAAAACGACAATGAAGGCGAAGTGGGCACCAGCTGGAAAATGTGAAAAAGTGTGTGCAGGACCTGTTCTGACTGGAGACTCATGCATACTTGATCTCCGGGAAACAAATTAGAGTTTTCCGGCTCAGTAATGCCTGAAAAATATATTGTACGTAAAAGTGAAATGGCCTACTTTTAGGTTAATTAATGAGGCCCTCAAGCTGTTGTTAGAAAATAAAAACAACACATTTCAACTCGTAACGTATCATAAGTTTTGTAAATTGTACGAATTGCAGTTCGTAACATAATGTACGAATTGAAATTCATAATATATACACACAAACCACTTCAAATTAGTGTATTCAACTATTTCAGCCACACTTGTTGCTGACAGGTGTATAAAATTGAGCACACAGTCGGGCAATCTCCATAGCGAAAAATTGGCAGTAGAACGGCCTTACTAAAGAGCCATGTGGCTTTCAACGTGGCACCTTTCCAACAAGTTAGTTCGTCAAATTTCTGCCCTGCTAGAGCTGCCCCGGTCAACTGTAAGTGCTGTTATTGTGAAGTGGAAACATTTATGAGTAACAACGGCTCAGCCGCGAAGAGGTAGGTCACACAAGCTCACAGAACGGGACAGTTGATCACTGAACCATGAGTCACATAAAAATGTGTCCTCTGTTAAAACACTCACTACAGAGTTCCAAACTGCCTCTGGAAGCAACGTCAGCACAAGAACTGTTAGTCGGTTGCTTCATTAAATGGGTTTCAATGGCCGAGCAGCCGCACGCACACAAGCATAAGATCACCATGCAAAATGCCAAGCGTCGGCTGGAGTGGTGTACAATGCTTTGCGAAAGTATTCATCCCCCTTAATGTTATTCCTATTTTGTTGCATTACAACCTGTAATTTAAATGGATGTAATGGACATACACAAAATATTCCAAATTCATGTAATGAAATGGGGAAAAAAAACTTTCATATTTTTTAAAGAAATTAAAAACTGGAAAGTGGTGCGGTGCGTGCATATGTGTTCACTCCCTTTGCTAAGAAACACCTAAATAAGATCTGGTGCAATCAATTACATTCAGAAGTCACATAATTAGTTAGATTGGATATTCGTGATCTTACCTCGTGTTGTTTATTGTCCAATGATTGCACGTTGGCGAGTAATATTGACGGTAACGGCAGCTTTTCTAGTTGTCTTCTGCGGGTCCGGACGAGGCGTCCGGCTCTTCGTCCTCTGCATCGCTTCCTTTTGCGAATAATTGGGATGTCTGCCCTGTGGAGTGTTTGGAGAATATCGTGGGAGTCCTGTCTGCAGCTGTTGTTGTTGAAGAAATATTTGTCTAATCCGAGGTGAGTGATCGCTGTCCTGATGTCCAGAAGCTCTTTTCATCCTTAAGAAAAGTTTGCAGAAACATTAGGTACGAAATTATTTACAAATATCGCGAAAAACCCCCCACTTAATAGCACAATTGGTTAGGAGACCGTAAAACGGTGGCCATCTCCTCCGGCGCCATTCTGTATCCTGTGCATATGACAAATAAACTTTGATTTTATTTGATGTAGTTTGTTTTTACCAGAGACAACGATGTTGAAGAACATGACTTGCACCAAAGTCAGATTAGGATATCGGCCAAGGACTAGACTGTTTTTTTTACCTGGAATTTTTCCTTATTCTAGACTACTACTTTTAGTCTTGAAATCTTTACTACACTACTATCTTTGTTTTGCCCATTTTCTCAAAAGTGGGGTTACGAGTTCAATCAACTTTCAAAAAAGATGTACTTTCCCATTGTTACTCAAATGCAGTGTATGATATACAATTTGTTTTTGCTCTGAGTCTACTTTTATGCAATGTAAAAATAAAAATAATACAAATTTAGCTACATAAGACCGAATCAAGACGGTAGGTAAATAATGGTCTCATATAGGGAAGTAAACAAACCCTGCTGCAGTCAGGCTATACAGTGTTAAAATGGTGTGTTAATGTCTTTCTGACGATGTTTGGATATGAAATACACACTCCAATACAAACAAACACTGTGCCTTGGAGACATATGATGGACTGTAAGGATAAAGTAAAGTTTCAAATGAGGTTTCAATGTGAGAATCTTAATTGCATACTCACGTCCTCTCTTCTCACCTAATTTTGAAAACCCATTGGAGGGGAGGGCCCTCTGGCTTTCTCATCCAATGGGTTTTTGAGAAGGGGGCAGGGAGAGATGAAGCAAGGAGTATTCAATCTAGATTCTTCCACTGACTGCTTTGCACCATAATAGTTCTAGGTCCCGTAATGAGTTATAATACGGCATCCTCTTTCTCGGTTTCCTCCATAGATTGCTGTGTGATCTCTGCTCTTCAAATATTCAGGGAAACATCAGCAGGGTGAGAGGGGATTGGGGATTGGGTTTCTCTGAAGCATTTTTCCGTGATTTTGGAAATACTCCTAACAATCACGGCATGTAGAGCCATTATTGAAAACAGTCCCTTCTCTCTGTGCCCAAGGTGTCTGGGAACACTGGAGACATATTAGGCTGTCAAGCCTTCTGATCCATCCTCTAGTTCGAAATCATTCTTCAAAAGTCAGACACAAAGGTAAACGTATTCTAAATGCGGTGTGTAAGATGAACGGCAGTATTTGGCAGGGAGACTGATACTGCTCACGTTGAAGAAACATGTCTCCTTTTGATTGGCATCACAACAAAATATTTTTATGGAATGACCACCCTTCCCCCCTGCCCATTATATGGCAGACACTTCTGTGAACACTGTGTGGGGCTTTCTCCCATCTGCAGCAGGTCAAACTAATTGTGCTTTTGTTATATTTGAGGAAACTGCCGGCGAATTTAAAGTTAGTGGTTGTAGCTGGAGATTACGAATGGTATCCCGAGGACTAAGGGTGAGATGTAACAATAGAAAGGAGATTATGGCGTGGTGTTAAATTCTCAGCTTTACTTTTTCTTTCCCATTAATCCCAGATGATGATGGCTTTACCAGAGTGCCAAGTCTATGTACAAAAGCCTCCGTCACAGCTTCTACCCCCAAGCCATCAGACTGCTGAACAGTTAATCAAATGGCTTCCTGGACTATTTGCATTGACCACCTTTTGACGCTGGTGCTTCTCTCTGTTTATTATTGTAGTTACCAGTACATATAATATTGAACCTTCAGGTATCATCATGCAACCTTATTTTCAATGGTTGCACAGGTAAACAGGTTATTTTCTCACTTTTCGGTGTCATGCATTATTGCTCTGTCCCAGTTTTTCAGACAAATGCTCAATTCCCATGATCTGATTTGCCCCACATTTGAAACCCTGATGATTGGTAAACTTATTTATTCAAGGAATGGAGGATTCATGGCCTTTGTTGGTAAAAGGAATTAACTTGGTATTGCTAGCTGGCTTCGGTCTTATTCATCCTATTTTACTAGCAACTGGCAAGCTGTATCAGGCAGCTTTAGATGTGAGGGGAAAACAAATAGCTGTGTTTGCTACGCTATCCATCTGGTTGATAAAAAAGTTAACATCAACTCCCACCATCAGTTTGAGTTCACAACCTTAGATAACTAAGTGAACTGTAGCTAGGTTTCTAGAGAATACATATACGTTTTCTAGCTATAATACTGACTATTGTGAACACTTTGTCATACTACTTGGTTCCCATGCCTGTTTATTGATGCACTGGTGACTGAAAAAGTTGAAAAAGAATGCCCTTCTTGATGTCACTGCAAATAGGCTGTTGTTTTGATATAAATTGGCTAAATAGGCTTGTGCACATTTACATTAGTATTTCATTAGTTAACTAAGTTACTGACTGACTAGGCTAATTCTTATTCATGTTTTTGGTCTTGTTGCATTTCAGATGAAGAGGGAGTTAGATCACTAGAAAGCAGCATACATACAGACCAGGGTCCATATTCACAAAGCATCTCAGAGTAGGAGTATTGATTTTTATATCACAATGAATGATTACATTGACAAGGTCAGCTGGTCCTAGATCACTATCCCTACTATGTAGATGCTTTGTGAATACGGGCCCGGGAAGAAAGTTGTTTCCCAATACCTTGCACAGAAGTCTTTTCCCACAGGACCTAGGTATTACATTCAATGCTTATGAACTGAATATGTTCTATAGCAATGACACTAACAAAGGGGTTGAATTGTTCAGCAACATGTGCAGTGAACATGGCTTTGGTGATGAAAGGTAAATAATGTATTTGTCATCTCCCTATCAGGCCACCGCATGCTGTGACATGGTATGGATGGTGACACACGTCGTCTTCAAGCTTCCTGATTGAATACTTGGGTTCAGTGGTTCTGGAAGAAAGGGCCTTCCCTGGGAGTACAGCAACAGTCTCGCAGTCTCACAGCCATTCTGTCAACATGTAATGGTGTTAAGAATTAACAAAAATTCAGGAGAAAGGACCACACTTGAATGTAACACGTAACTAGTTGCCTTGAACACAGCTCACTAGCAAATCAACAAGCACCAGCTGCTAGCCATTGTCAATGAGCCTCAGCTACTGTTTGCAACTCTTAACTAGTGGCCTTGAACATAACTCCTCAAACAAGCTCCAGCTGATACTAACCGCTAATAAGCCCCCACATCTGTTCTCACTCTGCTTAATCACCACTACCACCTGACTTAAACCTGTCCAAACAGTCATTCCTCCCTGTTTTGCCTCGCATGCAAGACAACGGAACATGATAAGCCTCGATTTATCGTAGTACGACTCACTGTTTGCGTAGCTACTTATGTTTGATTCCTTACCTTGTTTGCAATGGCACTTGGTCTCACCGCCTAGGATAAGGCTCTCCCTTCTCTATTATAAAGCTGGCTGCGATCTGTTGTCTCGCTGCCCCACCACTGTTCCAGGCCTCACAAATAACCGTAATGCTGTGGCTGGCCTCCAGGCCGATCTCCCCCCGGAGGTCCCACTTTCTATCCCTCCCACATCCCCAACTACTCAGCCACTTATAGTTCCTCTGCCCTCCAAGACTGTGACCGCCGTCCCAGTTCATTGAACCAACTGGTTCTTTGTTCCAGTCTTCACTGAAAGCTGCAGACCAGCCACGCCCTCTTGCCCACCACTCCCTCTCCAAGGCCACCCCGGCTCATCCTCCACCGCCTCCAGTCTCTTCCTTTTTCCACCAGCAGATCCTACAAGGTAGAGACATTAATCATGCCGCTCACCTCACTCCTTCTCCCGCACATGCTCTTCAGACCCTCACCACTCCAGGGTTCTCACTGTCACAGAATTTTGCTTGGCTTTCTGCCAATACAGAGACACCATCTATGCAGTCCATCCTTCTCACCACCAAGAGTTGGACGACTTCCAATCCATCACGGATCTGTCTATATGTTTCGGTGGGGCAACCTTTTACGACTACCATTCCCAGTTCTTGGCAGCCGCTGCCTCCAGGCTCCTACAGTGGAACATCATGACATACCGGGGCACCCTCGACGTGGAGCTCTACTGTTGCAGCTGGCAAAGTGTCCCTCACCTGTAGCTGCACATCCCATCCTACCTACACCCTGTCTGCCTCGCACTCAGCAGCCCCTGGAGCTTCCTCAGTCATGCTTCTGCTCGCAGTTCCGCCCCTCTTCCTACTTCTAGACAACCTTCTGTCTTCGTTGCCTCTGAAGTATCGCCATGGTCATTCTGTGCTCTTCCCCCGACGGTTACGTAATCTGCAACAATCTGTGCCTGCACCTCCTGCTCTCAGAAACACACTCCTCCTTCAACTGATGATTCACTGCCATGGCTGAGAACTTGGACCTTCACCCTGACCCCTCTGTTGTCCAATATTTGCTTGATGGCCTGAATTTTGGATTTTCAAACAGTCTTGTCTCTCGTCTCTAGGCTACCTTGCCTGCGTGTGAGAATGATTGCGCCAGTGGGTAGGACTTATCGGCCCTTTTTTAGAGATGTTCGTAACTTGTTTTGTACATAATGTTGCTGCTACCATCTCCTACGATCAAAACATCAGTACTGGGATTGCTCACCTCAAACTGAACGAAGAGTTTTTCTATAATGAGTCGGACGCGAGGGATATACTGTTGACACCCGACCAGGCCTAGATCCCCCGTGATTCACTGGAGAAAGAAACATAGATTGAGGTAAAAGATCAGGGTGCCTTGTGAGAACCAGGCGACAAGTGGTTAATCTGCCCTTGCCCTCTGTTCTGCTAGCTAACGTTCAATCGCTAGAAAATAAATGGGACGAACTGAAAACACGTATATCCTACCAAAAGGACATTTAAAAACTGTAATATTTTATGCTTCACCGAGTCGTGGATGAACGACTACATCAAGCACATACAGCTGGCAGGTTATACACTATCGGCGAGACAGAACAGCAGCCTCTGGTAAGACACTGGGTGGGGGCCTATGCATTTATGTAAACAACAGTTGGTACACTATATCTAAGGAAGTCTTAAAGTTTTGCTCGCCTGTGGTGGAGTATCTTATGATAAGCTGCAGACCTCACTATTTACCCAGAGTTTTCATCTTTTTTTCGTAGCTGTCTATGTAACACAACAGAGCGAGGTTGGAACTAAAACTGCACTAAATGAGCTGTACTCTGCCATAAGCAAACAGGAAAACGTTCTTCCAGAGGCGGCATTCCTAGTGGCTGGTGACTTTAATGCAGGGAAACTTAAATCAGTTTTAGATTTGGCATGGGTCCTCAGATCCTGAAAATATTTTGCAGCTGCACCATCGAAAGCATCCCTGACTGGTTCCATCACTGCCTGGTATGGTAAATGCTCAGCCTCAGACCGCAAGGCACTACACAGCGTAGTGTGTACAGCCCAGTACATCACCAGGGCCAAACTTCCTGCCATCTAGGACCAGGCGGTGTCAGAGGAAGGCCCTAAAAATTGTCATAGACTTCAGCCACCCTAGTCATTGACTGTTCTCTCTGCTACCACACGGCAAGCGGTACCGGGGCGCCAAGTCTAGATCCAAGAGGCTTCTAAAAGCCATTAGACTCCTTAACAGCTAATCAAATGGCTTCCCAGACTAGTTGCACCCCCCCCCACGCTAATACAACAATAACATTTGATTTGACTCTACACTCCTCACTTCTGCTCCAGCCTCTGTCTCCTACAGGGATTTATGATTGACCCCTTTTCCTCCCCCTATTCTCCCACTCCACCTATCAGTCCCTTCGAATTGCCACCCGAAAGTGTTAAGGCATGACACGTATCTTCGATCTCCGCCCCCCACGAATCTTCAGTCTCCAGCATCAATAGCCTCATCCCCAGTCCTGACCATGTCATCTCTCATACATCTTGCTGGCCGTGGAGCCCGGCTTGCCAAGTCCAACATTTATGCCTTCAAGGTGCTGCCCCTCCATCCTGACACCTTGCATCTCTTCGGAATCTGCTGGGAGGGGCAGTACTACTTCTCGGTCCCCCTGACTTTTGGATGCAAGAGCAGTCATGATGTTTTCATCTGATTGTCAATCTCTTAAAGGCACTCCTGTAAGCTACCCATGCGCATTCGACCACTCACAAAATAATTTCAGCATTCAAACCCCAGCAGTGCACTGTGCACCCTCAATTTGATGAATGGAACGAGACATCTGTTACAAAACACATACGTGTAATTGTAATGACATTCTGCAATTGTCATTAGGCCTACACTTGTAACCTGAATTGATTCATCCACTGTTGTCCACACATGCCTCTGTCTCGGTCACTCACCTCCGCGTCTCGGCTACTGATCTTTGCCTTGACAAAATTGTTGTCCTCAAATGCAATCAAATAGTACATTTTTCATGCGCCTGACATTCAGAAATGTTAAATAAAGTGTAATAGTTTTTTGGGGCATATTATATTATTTGTGACAGGCTGATGTTTTAAAAATGTATGTACAGCGTACCCCCACTTTTTATTTTGCCCAGACGCAGTACCAGACCGTACCACCTTACTTTCACCCCTGCTTATACCTATCATTGCATTTAGACCAAAAAGTTTGATCATGAATTTTTATCATTTGGCCAATTTTGACTTTGTAGCTAGTGAAAACAAAAACATATATACAAAATGTTGTGATAATGCTTACGACAAATGTCATGCCATCCACGTGAATTTATAGCTAAGCTATCATTTATATTATGGAACCAAATATAATTTTACTAACAATTGCAGCCTCTACTTATTCCATCATGACGTCAATGACAACAGGATCCTTATTTGACTATAGTTAGCTGCTAGCTTAGCCAGATGCAGTCTGTGAGGCCGGGCTAATTTTGCAGCAAAACTGCTTCAAATAAGGTGAGTAGCCTAGGTAGCTGAATGACAACCCTATTCATTCCAGAAGTATTGACTCTATTGCTTAATTTAGAAAGTAGGCTTCACCTCCGAATTACATCTGTAGGCATTAGCTCACTCTCTAGCTAGCATGATCTAGCTAATGTGAGCTAGCTAGCCAAGATGCATTGTTTCTGGCATGCCACGATCCTGCTTACTTTACACCTGACATATATTTAGATAGCTAGCTGCATTTTAAACTTATCTGGTTTAAAATTCAGAGATGTTCGATCGGGTTCAAGTCTGGGCTCTGGCTGGGCCACTCAAGGACATATAGAGACTTGTCCCAAAGCCGCTCCTGCGCTGTCTTCTGCACTGTGTACTTAAGGTTGTTGTCCTGTTGGAAGGTGAATCTTCACTCCAGTCGGATGTCCTGAGCGCTCTGGAGCAGATTTTCATCAAGGATCTCTGTTTGCTCCATTCATCTTTCCCTTGATCCTAACTAGTCACCCAGCCTGCGTTGAAAAGATTACTCACAGCATGATGCTGCAACCAACATTCTTCAACATAGGGATGGTGCCAGGTTTCCTCCAGACGTGACGCTTTGCATTCAGGCCAAAGAGTTCAATCTTGGTTTCATCAGACCAGAGAATCTTGTTTGTCATGGTCTGAATGTCATTTCGGTGCCTTTTTGTAAATCCAAGCTGGCTGTCATGTGCCTTTTTTACTGAGGAGTGGCTTCCATCTGGCCACTCTACCACAGAGGGCTGATTGGGGGAGTGCTGCAGAGGTGTGTGTCCTTCTGGAAATTTCTCTCATCTCCACAGAGGAACTCTAGAGCTCTGTCAGTGACCATTGGGTTTTTGGTCAACTCCTGGTTCAAGGCCCTTCTTCCCCCGATTGCTAAGTTTGGCCCTGGCAGCCAGCTTGGTGGTTCCAAACTTCTTCCCTTTAAGAATGATGGATACCACTGTGTTCTTGGGGACTTTCAATGCTGCAGAAATGTTTTGGTATCCTTCCCCAGATCTGTGCTTCTACACAATCCTGTCTCAGAGCTCTTCAATTTCTTCAACCTCATGGCTTGGTTTTTGCTCTGACATGCACTGTCAACTGTGGGACCTTATATAGGGAGGTGTGTGCCTTTCCAAAAATCATGTCCAATCAATTGAATTTACCACAGTTGGACTACAGTCAAGTTGTAAAAACATTTCAAGGATGATCAATGGAAACAGGATGCACCTGAGCTCAATTGTCTCATAGCAATGCAATCAATTTTAGAATAAGGCTGTAATGTAACAAAAGTCAAGGGGTCTGAATACTTTCTGTATATATGTACTGTATATGCTACTCATTATTGTTAGTTTATGTGAAACATGGTCTTTGACAGGTCTGTAACCTTTATTCTCTTTGAAAGCAAGTCTAAGAAGTGGTATATCTATTCCAAGTGCACTATATCTATGCTTCTTGTTCTTCAATTTAGTTTTTACATCTTTTACTTTCAGTTTAGTACACCAGCTCAAACAGCTGGAAATCCAATATTTTGTTTTATGGAAAATATATTTCACAATGGTTTAGATGGTACAACGAATCTCTACACAATTACACATAACATTTTGATATTCAGAAGTTGTGTCACTCTCTTCCCACTTTAAGAATTACCAGCATGTATGTATGTTAGTCCAACCTGTCCCTCTTTGCCCACAACTTTGTCAGCACAATCATGGAAGAAAACATACTCTAGAAGCACTTACTGACATGGTGTATATACATTCTGCTTTGTAGTTGAAGTAATGAGTCTCCCACTAGTAGCTGAGTATCACCTTTTGCAAGAGTTTGCATCCAGAATTCATCCTGATGGTAAGTACTTTGGGGAGATACCGGGGCAGATATATATATATATATATATATATATATATATATGTATATATGTATATTGTGTATATTATATGTTCCTTCTCAAAGAAAAGCAGCATAAAAATAGTGTTGAATGATAATAATGATATCTGCTATTAGTGTATATCTGCCAAGGCACTTCAAATCAAATACATTAAAAAACCTAAATACTGCAAAGTTTCCTAAGAACTAGAAGCGAGGCAGCCATCTCTGCCGAAATCATCATCATCACTTCTCCCCTCCCCCTGTGTATTGAGGCCCGTCAGGACTAGCTAATGACCCGTGGCTGTGCCTGTAGATGTAGCCCCTAAGCCACTTTGCAGTATTACAATATTAGCCCAGATTCTTTTGTGTTATTACATACAACCGGAATTACGTTTTTGATATCAGAGTGGCGATAACTGACCAGTGTTACGACCAGACTGTCCCAAATTTTTCATACTCCCCAGGGCAATTGAACTGATTCCAGAAGCTGATCCAAAACACCGCTGGTGGAGAAGAGGTATTCGGAGTGGAGGCACTCAGGAGGCACACACACTCAGGACACACACTCAGGCACTCAGGAGGCACACACACCACCAACCTCTTCCGAGTATATTACTCGCTAATGTTCAGTCTCTGGATAGTAAAGTTGACGAGCTCAGGGAGAGGATTTCCTTCCAGAGAGACATCAGGGATTGTAACATACTCTGTTTCAAGGAAACATGGCTCTCGTGGGATATACTGTCTAAGTCCGCACAGCCAGTTGGGTTCTCAGTTCACTGCACTGACAGGTATAAGGATCTCTCCTTTGCCCTGAAGAAGAAGAGGGGGGATGTATGTTTCATGATTAACTACTCATGGCGTAATTTATGATGACTCAAGTCCTTTTGTTCACCCGCCCTAGAATACCTCACAGTCAAATGCCATCCGTATTACCTCCCAAGAGAATTCTCTGAGGTTATAGTCACAGTCTTGTATATTCCCCCTCAAGCCGATACCATGACGGCCCTCTAAGAACTACACTGGACTCTATGCAAACTGGAAACCACATATGCTGAAAACGCATTTATTGTAGCTGGGGATTTTAACAAAGCTGATCTGAGGAAAACGCTACTGAAGTTTTACATTGACTATAGCACTCGCTCTGAGAAAACATTGGACCGCTGTTGTTCAGCTTTTCAAAATGCCTACAAGCCCTTCTCCCGCCCTTCCTTCGACAAATTTATCAGCAGAAACTCGACAGGCAGTACCTGTGCTACGGACTACTCAACGCTGGTCTGACCAATCAGAATCAGTGCTTCAAGATTGTTTTGATCACCCGGACTGGGATATGTTCCTTGGTAGCCCTTGACAATAATATTGACGGATACACAGATACAGTGACTGAGTTTATCAGCAAATGTATAGGAGATGATGTACCCACTGCGACTATTAAAAACTACCCAAACCAAAAAACATGGATAGATGGCAGCATTCGGGCAAAACTGAAAGCGCAAACCACCTAGCCATGGCAAGGTGACTGGGAATATGGCTGAATACAAACAGTGTAGTTATTCCCTCCTTATGGCAATAAAACAGGCAAAACGTCAGTACAGAGACAAAGTGGAGTTACAATTCAACAGCTCAGACAATCACTGACTACAAAGGGAAAACCAGCCACGTCGTGGACATCGAAGTCTTGCTTCCGGATAAGCTAAACCTTTTTTGCCGGCTTCGAGGACAACACAGTGTCACCGACACGGCCAGCTACCAAGGACTGTGGCCGATGTGAGTAAGACATTTAAGCATGATTAAACCTTGCAAGGCTGCCGGCCCAGACGGGATCCTTAACCATGTCCTCAAGAGCATGCGCAGACCAGCTTGCTTGAGTATTTCCGGACATATTCAACCTCTCTATCCCAGTCTGCTGTCCCCACGTGCTTCAAGATTTCCACCATTGTTCCAGTACCCAATAAAGCAAAGTTAACTGAACTAAATGACTTTGCCCTGAAGCACTCACTTCTTGAATACAACAGCCTTTTGTGAAAGCTTAACCAACAATGCAGTTCAGGCAACAATAATCTAATCATTATGGTAGGAGACTATAACAGTGTTAAGTACCTCAATGGACTGTAAAGGTAATCACTCTACAAACTATCATCACCGTGCCCTTAACAAAAGGCTAAGCTTGTGTTTGAATATACTTATTTCATTTCATTTGCGATTTTCATGAATAGGAAAAGTTGCATTATGGTAATGCGCTTGAGGCGCATTACTACTACTAATAATAATAATAATAATATAACTAGTCACAAGAAGCTAAGGAAATCATATATATTATGGACACGTTAGAAATGGTGGATATTTGGAGACTTAAAAACGCTGACCTAGTGAGATATACATGGAGAAGACTTAATCAAGCTAGTCGTCTTGACTACATGTCTCTTTCTCTCTTGCATCAAAGGTTATTAAGGTTTAGGAGACAGAATGTGATCGGATCATCATCTAATTGGCATTCACATAACTCTTATAGATTTTCCACGTGGACAGGGATTTTGGAAAGTTTATCAAAGTTTACTGGAGGACAACTTAGTTAAAAATAAGACAAAATAATTAATATAACTGAATTTTTTCAGTTTAATATAGTTTCAGCAAATCCCCTTATTGTTTGGGATACCTTTAAATGTACCTTCAGGGGTCAATATTCATCAATAATAAAAAAGCAGTTCATGGCTAAAGAGACAAGACTATCAAGGGAAATCCATGAACTAATAGTACAGGTAGATAGCAACACAAAACGATACTACAGAGATACAAAATAAGTTAGAGGAAAAACACAAAGAACTTGAGGAATTTATTCAAGAATGATCTAATGTAATATATTACAAAACTAAAGCAAACTGGATGGAATATGGAGACAAATGCACACGATTCTTCCTGAATCTCCAATACAGGAACGCTAACAAAAATAGTTTTCAGAAACTCGTTACTGAAGACTGAGTCATCTATGATTCTCTGAATTATATTTTTAAAGTGGAAGCTAATTATTTTAGGCAGATGTTCTCTTTTACGTCTCATCCTCTACCAATGAATGAAGATTATGGTAAGGAATTATTTCCAAATAATATTAACAAATGTACAGAAAGATCCGTGTGAAGGCTATAAAATCCTGAGGCTATTAAATCCTTTCAGTCTGGAAAAACCCCAGGGCTTGATGGCATACCGGTAGAGGTATATCAAGTATTTTTTTGATATACTTAAAGCTCCATTGTTAGATTGTTTTAAATACTCCTATATAAATGGCAGTCTGTCAGGTACTCAGCAGGAAGGTCTGATTTGTCTATTATTAAAACAAGACCCAGATGGCAAATATAAAGACCCAGTCTATCTAAAAAAATTGGAGGTGTCTTACACTTCAATGTTGTGATGCAAAAATACTAGCGAAATTCATAGCATTCAGAATTAAAAGGGTTTTTACCAGTATTGCTCATCCTGATCAGACAGGTTTTTTTCCATGGACGATACATTGGAGATAATATACAACTAGAAATAGAAATAGAACATCATGAAACATAACAAGGAATCATATTTATATCGGATTTTGAAAAGGCATTTGATAAAGACTGGATTTCATTTATAAATGCCTGGATTTTTTTCAATATCTGTAATTTTCTTATAAAATGGGTAAAATAATGTATAGCAACCCCAGGTGTAAAATAGTAAATAACAGCTACTTCTCATAGTTCTGAATTGTTACTGTCACCATATCTATTTGTTATGGCCATCGAAATGCTAGCTATTAAAATTAGATCCAATAACAACATTAGAGGATTAGTAACCCAAGGCGTAAAACAGAGGTGTCCATGTATGCTGATGACTCAAGGTTTATATTAGGTCCGCAAGCTCGATCCCTGCAATGTCTCATTGAAGATCTAGATAGGTTTTAGTCCAGAAAAGAGTACAGAAAAGTTCATTATGATAAGTGTACAATATTGCATGTTGGATCTTTAAAAAGTACAACTTTTACATTATCCTGCAGTTTACCTATAAAATGGGCTGATGGTGAAGTAGACATATTCGGTATTCATATCCCAAAATATATAAATAAGCTCTCCACAATGAATTTCAATAGAAATAGACAAGATCCTGCAACCATGGAGAGGTAAATACCTGTCTATTTATGAAAAAAATTGTTCTGATTAACTCTTTAGTCATATCTCAGTTTACTCACTTACTTACTTGTGATGCTGCCTACTCCTGATGATTCGTTTTTCAAATTATATGAGTAAAAAAACATTTCACTTTCTGGGACACTAAACCAGACAAAATAAAACATGCCTATCTATATAATGAATACGAATTGGGTGGATTGAGATTATCAAATATAAAAGCACTCTCTCTGAAAGCTTCACTCATTCAAAAGTTTTATTGAACCCTAAATGGTTCTCAAGTAGATTACTAAGAAAAGCTCATCCATTGCATAAAAATGCCTTTTTGCCTTTGTGCAGATTGCCATGTCTCATTTTCGAATAATTGAAAATGATACATTTTTCAGATTATCTGTCTTTTTCAAACAAGCATTGCAGAGCTGGCTACAATTTCAATGTCATCCCCCTGAAGAGAGAGAACAAATATTACAACAAATATTATTGCTGAACTCAAATGTGCTGGTTGAAAGATGTTTGAAAGGGGTATTTTGTTTTTAACCTCTTAAGGTATAGGGGGCAGCATTTTCACTTTTGGATAAATAGCGTGCCCAATTGCAACTTCCTACTACTCATGCCAGAAATATATGACATGCATATGATTAGTAGATGTGGATAGACATCACTCTGAAGTTTCTAAAACTGTTTCAATCATGTCTGTGACTATAACAGAACTTATGTAGCAGGCAAAACCCCGAGGACTGACTGTTCTGATTTTTTATTATTTTTTGCCTCTGACCGTTCCCTCTGTTGTCTTTGCCAAGGGATATTTGATAGGAACCATTTTTCAGTTCCTACCACTTCCACTGGATGTCACCAGTCTTTGGAATTTGGTTGAGGTTATTCATTTGTGTAACGAAGAAGAAGCACATCCTGGAACAAGGTTACACTATTGAGAGTTGCGCAAGATGTAAAAAGGAGCATGGTTTGTTTACTTGCTGCATTGAATACAGATTGCCCCGTCTACAATTTGATCGATTATTAACGTTTAAAAATACCTAAAGTTGTATTACAAAAGTAGTTTGAAATATTTTGGCAAAGTTTATGGGCAACTTTTGAAATGTTGTGTAGTGACGTTGTGTTTTGGTAAGCTGTTTTTCCTGGATCAAACGCGCTTTATAAATTGACATTTTGGGTATATATGGACGGAATTAATCGGAAAAAAAAGGACCAATTGTGATGTTTATGGGACATATTGGAGTGCCAACAAAAGAAGCTCGTCAAAGGTAATGCATGTTTTATATTTTATTTCAGCGTTTTGTGTTAGCGCCTGCAGGTTTGAAATATGCTACCCTCTTTATTGACATTGTTGTCAGGATTTGGCCAGGGTTGTTCCGGTTTTTGGTCACTAGATGCCCCCATTGTGCCTTTTGACCTTTTGTTTTCACTTGATCCCCATTATTATTTGCACCTGTGCCTCGTTTCCCCTGATTGTATTTAAACCCTTTGTTTTCCTCAGTTCTTTGCTCTGTGTTTGTATGTTAGCACCCAGCCCTAGTACTCTGTGAACTCTTGTTGATCCCGGTGGACTCTCTTGTGGAATTCTGTTTTTTGTTCTTGTTTGTTTGTTTTTGAGTATCTTTTGAGGCTTTTTGTGCTATACCTTCCACCTTGTGGATTTACCTTTTTGTCTTGGAGGATTACCTTTGTTCTTGTGGAGTTAGATGTTTTCCTGAAGAACTTCACTTCTTACTTCATTAAATACACCGTCTCAAGTACTGCTGTGTCTGCCTCATCTTCTGGGTTCTGCCGACTATTCGTGGCTCAGTTGGTTAAGTGACTGTTTCTCACTCCGGAGACCCGGGTTCGTAACCGGGTCCTGACAATTGTGCTATCATCAGATAATAGCTTCTTAATGCTTTCGCCGAAAAGCTTTTTAAAATCTGATATGTTGGCTGGATTCACAACGAGTGTAGCTTTAATTGAGTATCGTATGTGTGATTTAATGAATGTTTGATTTTATATCATTATTTGAATTTGCCGCGCTGCATTTTCCCTGTTTTTTTTTTTTCAAAGTGGGATGCAAGCGTCCCCTATACCATAAGACGTTTTAAATTATATTGTAAATTGGAATGGTAGAGTTGTGTCATTCATGGAGTTATCAGAATTGTACGGGAAGGTCTGCTCAATTCAAGAGTACAACCAATTGATTACAGCATTACCCCAAAAATGGAGGTGGCAGCGGCAGGAAGTAGGGAACTGGTCTGTCTGCCCAATATAAAGGAACAAAACTGGCGGAGGAATAAAAATAGCATAAATAGGAAAGTATACCAGTTTGGTTGAGGGACAGCTATTGGGAACTGTGGGGGGATCATGCCAAATCTTTAAAGTCTGCAGAGAGGGATAAGGTGTAGTTGTGCCCTCTTCACGACTGTCTTGGTGTGTTTGGACCATGATAGTTTGTTGGTGACGCGGACACCAAGAAACTTGAAACTCTAAAAATGCTCCACTACGGCCCACATTTTCCTGTAGTCCACGATCAGCTCCTTTGTCTTGCTCAGTTTGAGGGAGAGGTTGTTGTCCTGGCACCACACTGCCAGGTCTCTGACCTCCCTATAGGCTGTCTCATCTTGGTGGGTGATGTGTCGTCAACAAACTTAACGATGGTGTTGGAGTCATGTTTGGCCACACAGTCGTGGGTGAACAGGGAGTAGAGGAAGGGACTAAGCACGCACCCCTGAGGTGCCCCAGTGTTGTGGATCAGCATGGCAGATGTGTTGTTGCCTACCCTTACCCCCTGGGGGCGGCATGTCATGAAGTCCAGGTTCCAGTTGCAGAGGGAGGTGTTTAGTCCCATGGTCCATCACTCAGTGGTAAGCTATTTGGGTACTATGGTGTTGAACGCTAAGCTGTAGTCAATGAACAGCATTCTCACATCATGAAGTGCTTTTAGAGACTAGTTAAGGATCATATTACCTCTACCTTACCTGACACCCTAGACCCACTTCAATTTGCTTACCGCCCCAACAGATCCACAGATGACGGAATCGCCATCGCACTGCACACTGCCCTATCCCATCTGGACAAGAGGAATACCTATGTAAGAATGCTGTTCATTGACTATAGGTCAGCATTCTACACCATAGAACCCTCCAAGCTCTTCTTTAAGCTTGAGGCCCTAGGTCTGAACCCCATCCTGTGCAACTGGGTCCTGTAGTAGTAGGCCTGATTACCAACAATGACAAGACAGCCTACAGGGGGAGGTGAGGGCCCTGGGAGTGTGGTGCCAGGAAAATAACCTCACACCCAACTTTAACAAAACAAAGTAGCTGACTGTGTACTTCAGGAAACAGCAGAGGGAGCACCCCCTTATCTACATCGACTGAACCGCAGTGGAGAAATTGGAAAGCTTCAAGTTCCTCGGTGTACACATCACTGACAAACTGAAATGGTCCACCCACACAGACAGTATCGTGAAGAAGTTGCAACAGTGCCTCTTCAACCTCAGGAGGCTGAAGACGTTTTGCTTGTCACCTAAAACCCTTAAAAACGTTTAACAGATGCACAATTGAGAGAGCCTGGCATGGAGAGCCTGGCATGGAGAGCCTGGCATGGAGAGCCTGGCATGGAAACTGCACCTCCCATAACATAAGGGCTCTCCAGAGGGTGGTGCAGTCTTCCCAACACATCACCGGAGGCAAATCTTATGCCCTCCAGGACACCTACAGTACCCGATGTCACAGGAAGGCCAACCATCCGAGCCACTGCCTGTTCACCCTGATATCATCCAGAAGGCGAGGTCAGTACAGGTGCATCAAAGCTGGGACCGAGAGACAGAAGCTATTTTTCAATCTCAAAGCCATCAGACTGTAAAATAGCCATCACTAGCACCTTAGATGCTGCTTCCCTATATACATAGACTTAGAATCACTGGCCACTTTAATAATTGGAACATTAGTCACTTTAATGTTTACATATTTTGCACTACTCATCTCATATGTATACTGTATTCTATTATTTTCTATTCTGCTGTATTGTAGTCTATGCCGCTTCAAAATTGCTCATCCAAATACTTATACATTCCTTTACTTTAAATTTGTGTGTATTCTTGTGTTCTTGTGAAATTGTTAGATATTACTTCATTGTTAGAGCTAGAAACACAAGCGTTTCGCTACACCCGCAATAACATCTGCTAAACATGTGTATGTGACCAATACGATTTGATTTGAATCCCTCCCTCCCTCAGGATGTTTCTCTACATCTCAGTGATTTCCATGTTATAGTTACACATGACAGCATTTCCTAAGTGCTTTGAAAAAACATCTATATGAAAAATGCATATGAAGCAGTTCCACATGTGATTTATATAATCTGACCTTTGTGTAAGTATCTGTTTTCCCCGTTTACATATCTGTGTCTTGTTGTGTTGTTTGTGTCAGTGTGTATTGCATGGCCTGGCTGTCTTTTATTAAGTATAGCTGTCTTGTTGTGATTGTGTAATAGGGCCATTGTGTGTGTCTGTTTGCAATCTTGTCTGTGTGTGTAATTGTGTACAGTGCATCCTTACTGTCTAGTTGTTTTGTTTTGTGTGTACTGTTTTCCCTGGCTGTCTGTAAAGTCCTGGGGTGTGAAAGCAGACCCCACGCCTGCCACCTGTGCCCCAGTACGCAGCATAGTGATGGATGGCATGCTTGTCCAGCCCCAGGCCTCTCTGGAACCATGATAGATACCCTTACAAACACTGCCTTGTTGTGCCCAGGGATACCATCCACAAACCGTGCTGAGGCTAGTTAGCTGGTCTATGCACGCACACACACACAAAGCATACGTAGACAAAGAAACAAAAAAAGACACATACACATGAGGTATACACACAGGAACCCCTGCTGAAAGTGTGCTCAATAGAGCATCTCTGGTGCTGTCTGGTACACTTTACTATGTGGCCAATCATTTATTGTAGATTTATCTCCTTGCCTTACAGCAGCGGGACCTGTGCCTGGTTCCACTGTCATTAGAAAGAAGAGAGCAGAGAGGGAGAAGGGGGGTAGGAGGAGAAAGAGACAACACAGAAAGAAGAACAGAGATAGACGCAGAGGTGGTAAGAGGAAGGATAAAAATAAAGAATGGGTTAAATATAGATGGATATCGCTGAGGGAGAGAAAGAGGTAGACACAGAGAAATAATTTGAGTTTATTTCACAAGGGTTTTTACAAACAAAGCTTCAATACTGCATACACAACATCAATAAATCAAAACAGACACAAATACAGCAGTTGTCACGCCCTATTAGTTCAACCACTGAAGATCAACTTCAGTTTTAGGAGGATTTGTGCCTTGAAAAGAAAGGAAAAGAGAGAGGGGACTATGCAGGTATAAAAAGACAGAAGGGAGGTGCACAGACAAAGAACATAAGCAAAGAGGGAGTGAAAGATAGACAATGACGGAGTGAGCCAGAGAGAGTGCATCTCGGCGGCTTTAATGAACCCTGCGGCCGTTGCTGTTTGGTGATGCTCTCTCACCCTTGGCCCTTGCTGTCAGACCCCTAAAGCTCTATCAACCAGCTGCAGGAACCATTGCAGCCTGCAGAGTGGGGAGGGCAGGCAGTGAGGCTGTCTTCTCTACCTACCCCCCCCATACAAACACTCCCTCAAAAGCATGCCTCACCTCTCCCTCTATACATTTCTCTACACCTCTGTTTCTCTCTCTCTCTCTTTTCACTCCCTCCCTTCCTCCCTCAATCCCTGGTTTGCACCATTCACCTCCGTACTTGGGAGAGATGGAGTAGACTCAGACTAATCTGAATTCCCTCTCCGGATACTCCAGAGCATCAGGTCTTCAGAGGAGAGGAGAGAGGGGGAAAATGGAATGAGAGAGAGACCTTTGACTTGGCACGTATGCTGAGATGAAGAACAGTATGCAGATCTTCCAAATGTCAGTAAAGAGAGAGAGAGAAATAGAGACTGGCCCGTGTGTTTTGGAGAGAGGAGGACAGAGGGAGTGGAAGGAGAGGGAGTGAAAGAGAAATGCATGTTTTAGAGATTAGTGTGAGGTAATGAGAGTGAAGGACACCGAGAGAGAGAGACAGAGAGGATGAATGATCTTGTCTTTGATTGATGACCGAGGAAAAGAGAGAGAAGAAGGAGAGAGAGGAGGTAGGTAGGTAGAGAGAGAAACAGAGAAAGAGGAGAGCGAGAAAGATGCGTGTGTGTGATTGTCGTATTTAGTGATATCAGTTAAATTAGGTGTTTTGCCCGTCTTAATAGAGGCAGAAGAAAGTTGTCACACAGCTAGTGTGATTAATTTATGTTTGCTTCTTAAATCCCAATCTAAGCAGTGCCTCTGGAGAGCCAGTGAATGCTTCTTCATTTGGCCTGTCAGGAATACAAAGAGGAAATGTAACCCAAATAAGCCTGGCCAGAGATGGCTGCTTCATCATAATTATGATGAGGTGTCTGGAGTATATCCATACACCCACTTGTGGCGCCTCAAACAAGCTGACAATAATAAAATCCATACCTGGCTGCTACTGCTAGTGCCAGGATGACCTTCTCCTAACAGATGTTAACTAATGCTGTGTCGGTTCCTCCGTTTGAATGCTCCGGTCTAATAGACAAAGTTAATCCTTCATATTGAGAGAAATTGTTCATAACAATAGCGTTTTGATATTCTATGAATGGAGAGTTCTCAGCTTATCGGTGAAAGACTCATGTTTTAATGGTGACGGAGAGTATCAATTTCACCTGGTTTTCAAAATACTTTTTCTCCCATCTCCTTTGGGAGAGAAATAGCTTCAAAGCTTCTATTGCAGTGGCAACCATGGTGATATCGAACAATCACATGTTTTTTTCCCCCCTCTATGTTAGCTGTCATATTAGATCCTGAAATAGACTACATTATTTCCTATCTTATTTACATACCTTTGTGCTCAGTCAGTTGTGGGTTATTTGATATTTTCTATGATAATTCATTCTCTTTTGTACTCTACACTGCATGGTGAGTTTTCCTGACACACTAATATATACCACATCAAAAACAATCCGAACAATGCAATAGAAACTTTGTGGAATTGCACCACAGGGTTCATACATCATGCTATTTTAAGGGGTTTCAGAACCACACAAAAAAAAAATGAAGCCCCCAAGGGAGCAGCTGATAGAAACATTTCAAAACAACTGCTGCTTTTATGTTCTGCAGAGTAATTGTTTTGTTCCTGCGTGCGCTGAATTACATACCTCAACACATGGCCTACATTTAGTTGAACACAGGTTATGTAATGCAAAACAAAACAGATTTCAGACAAGCTAGCTGGCCATTGGTCTGGAATAGTTTTTTTACAATGCTAAACATCTCTTTATTTTGTGAGTTTGGAGTTGGAGTTGCCTGTGAAATGTCCACATTTTCAATGCAATCTTTTATATGTTAGCTGTCACGCTCTGGCCACAGAGAGGTTTTGATTCTCTATTTTGGTTAGGCCAGGGTGTAACTAGGGTGGGCATTCTAGTTTCTTTATTTCTATGTTGGTGTGGTTCCCAATCAGAGGCAGCTGTCTATCGTTGTCTCTGATTGGGGATCATATATAAGTTGTCTGTTTTCGTTTGGGTTTTGTGGGTAGTTGTTTTCTGTTTAGTGTCTGCACCTGACAGTACTGGTTCATTTTGTTCAACGTTGTTGCGGTGTTCAGTTTTATTGTGTTCAGTTTTATTAACTACCATGCTGCACCTTGGTCTCCTTCTTCATCCGACGACAGCCGTTACATTAGCAGTTTTATCTCATTCAAAGTTGTTTAGCAAATGGAGATAGGAAATTCGTTTTCTGATGATATAATGTAACATTTGCTAACATACATTTTTGGGATCCAGTACTGGATCAAATGGAAACAACCAGGAGTGAATGAAGAATCCATTGATCAGCAGTCCATCATCATCCTAGAGTTTAAAAAAAAATTAAAAATACAAATGTAATTTCATCTTTATTTAACCAGGTAGGCTAGTTTAGAACAAGTTCTCAGTTGCAACTGCGACCTGGCCAAGATAAAGCGTAGCAATTTGACACATACAACAACACAGAGTTACACATGGAATAAACAAAACAGTCAATAATACAGTGGAACAAAAGAAAACAAAAAGTCTATACACAGTGAGTGCAAATGAGGTAAGTTAAGGAAATAAATAGGCCATGGTGGAGAAGTAATTACAATATATCAATTAAACACTGGAATGGTAGATCGGCAGAAGATGAATGTGCAGGTGGAGATCCTGGGGTGCAAAGGAGCAAAATAAACAAATACCAGTATGGGGATTACATTTACATTTAAGTCATTTAGCAGACGCTCTTATCCAGAGCGACTTACAAATTGGTGCATTCACCTTATGACATCCAGTGGAACAACCACTTTACAATAGTGCATCTAAATCTTTTAAGGGGGGTGAGAAGGATTACTTTATCCTATCCTAGGTATTCCTTAAAGAGGTGGGGTTTCAGGTGTCTCCGGAAGGTGGTGATTGACTCCGCTGTCCTGGCGTCGTGAGGAGTTTGTTCCACCATTGGGGGCCAGAGCAGCGAACAGTTTTGACTGGGCTGAGCGGGAACTGTACTTCCTCAGTGGTAGGGAGGCGAGCAGGCCAGAGGTGGATGAATGCAGTGCCCTTGTTTGGGTGTAGGGCCTGATCAGAGCCTGGAGGTACTGAGGTGCCGTTCCCCTCACAGCTCCGTAGGCAAGCACCATGGTCTTGTAGCGGATGCGAGCTTCAACTGGAAGCCAGTGGAGAGAGCGGAGGAGCGGGGTGACGTGAGAGAATTTGGGAAGGTTGAACACCAGACGGGCTGCGGCGTTCTGGATGAGTTGTAGGGGTTTAATGGCACAGGCAGGGAGCCCAGCCAACAGCGAGTTGCAGTAATCCAGACGGGAGATGACAAGTGCCTGGATTAGGACCTGCGCCGCTTCCTGTGTGAGGCAGGGTCGTACTCTGCGGATGTTGTAGAGCATGAACCTACAGGAACGGGCCACCGCCTTGATGTTAGTTGAGAACGACAGGGTGTTGTCCAGGATCACGCCAAGGTTCTTAGCGCTCTGGGAGGAGGACACAGTGGAGTTGTCAACCGTGATGGCGAGATCATGGAACGGGCAGTCCTTCCCGGGAGGAAGAGCAGCTCCGTCTTGCCGAGGTTCAGCTTGAGGTGGTGATCCGTCATCCACACTGATATGTCTGCCAGACATGCAGAGATGCGATTCGCCACCTGGTCATCAGAAGGGGGAAAGGAGAAGATGAATTGTGTGTCGTCTGCATAGCAATGATAGGAGAGACCATGTGAGGTTATGACAGAGCCAAGTGACTTGGTGTATAGCGAGAATAGGAGAGGGCCTAGAACAGAGCCCTGGGGGACACCAGTGTTGAGAGCGCGTGGTGAGGAGACAGATTCTCGCCACGCCACCTGGTAGGAGCGACCTGTCAGGTAGGACGCAATCCAAGCGTGGGCCGCGCCGGAGATGCCCAACTCGGAGAGGGTGGAGAGGAGGATCTGATGGTTCACAGTATCGAAGGCAGCCGATAGGTCTAGAAGGATGAGAGCAGAGGAGAGAGAGTTAGCTTTAGCAGTGCGGAGCGCCTCCGTGATACAGAGAAGAGCAGTCTCAGTTGAATGACTAGGGATGAGGTAGGTAGATAGCCCATCTGTAAACAGCCCATCTATGTAGAGGTGCAGTGATCTGTAAGCTGCTCTGAGAGCTGGTGCTTAAAGCTAGTGAGGGAGATGTTACCTAGCAGAGACTTGTAGATAACCTGTAGCCAGTGGGTTTGGCGACGAGTATGAAGCGAGGGCCAACCAACGAGAGCGTACAGGTCGCAATGGTGGGTAGTGTATGGGGCTTTGGTGATAAAACGGATGGCACTGTGATAGACTGCATCCAGTTTGTTGAGTAGAGTGTTGGAGGCTATTTTAGAGATGACATCACCAAAGTCGAAGATCGATAGGATGGTCAGTTTTACGAGGGTATGTTTGGCAGCATGAGTGAAGGATGCTTTGTTGCGATATAGGAAGCCGATTCTAGATTTCATTCTGGATTGGAGATGCTTAATGTGAGTCTGGAAGGAGAGTTTACAGTCTAACCAGACACCCAGGTATTTGTAGTTGTCCACGTATTCTATGTCAGAGCCGTCGAGAGTAGTGATGCTGGACAGGCGAGCGGGTGCGGGAAGTGATCGATTGAATAGCATGCATTTAGTTTTACTTGCGTTTAAGAGCAGTTGGTGTGAGTGGATTCACTTGTCTGTCAGGGCTGTTGGAGATGTCTGTGGACAGATTGCTCACAGTTGTTAAGAATCTTCTGGAACACATCCATCTGCAGCACCTGTTCAGCATGTGGCAATAGATAAAGTTCCCGCTCCCTCTGCTTACATCTGCCTGTGGCTACCGAGTGACTCCTCTATGGCTGTTATCTCCTAGACAGGTACAGATGAACATGCTTCCCCAGCTTGATGCCCATGATGAATAGTCATGCACACACTTATGTGTCTCTCTTCCCTACAGAGGTGGATGTATTATTAAGCCTCAGGTCACTCTACTCTAAAGGCCTGTCCAGTGGGAGGAACTCACTGTTCTCACTAAATGTGAATAGCATCTTATCTTATCCTCTTCCCTTTCCTCTATCCCTCTCCTAACTTCTCTCATTCCTCTCCTTTTCTCCCTATTCCTTATCTCCCCTCCTCCTGTGCTCTTCTCTCATCTTCTCTTTTTTTATGCTCTGTTTCACTTCGCATCAGTCTCTACTGTCTCTGCACCAGAACACCAGAGTTGTTATTTCACAGCGAAGGCCTTTGCTGTCATGGAACCATTCTGCAAGAAAAACATGAGGAGGCTGTCTTTGATAATAATCCTATGCCAGCAGCAGACACCAGAGATGTGCATTTGCATGGAATAACTGAAGAGTAGGCCAGCAGTATGGGATGTTTTTGTCTCTGAGCAGAGCTGTGTGAGAGAAAGAGTTGCCCCATGGCCAGTAGAACTTTAGGCAGATGGGAGCTGACTGTTGATGTGGACTCGAGGAGTTGGATGTTCTCCTCTATTGACCTGGAAAGAAGTGGCTTGAAACAATATACAGTATATACAGTGCTTTCGGAAAGTATTCACACCACTTTACTTTTTCCATTGTTTTTGAGTTAAAGTCTGAATTTAAAATGGATTAAAGAAAATTTGTGTCACGGGCCTATACACAATACCCAATACTGTCAAAGATAAATTAAAAAAAAAATTGTACAAATTAATTTAAAAGGAAAAGTTCATGTCTTGAGTCAAGTATTCAACCCCTTTTATTATGGCAAGCCAAAATAAGTTCAGGAGTAAAAAAAATTGCTTAACAAGTAACATAATAAATTGCATGGACTCACTGTGTGCAATACTAGCATCTAACATGATTTTTGAATTACTAACTTGTGTCTGTATCCCACACATGCAATTACATATAGTGAATTCCAGCACAAAATCAACCACAAAGACCAGGGAGGTTTCCCATGCCTTGCAAAGAAGGGCACATATTGGTAGATGGTTAAAAACATTTAAATTGAATGTCCTTTTGAGCATGGCGTCATTATTAATTGCACTTTGGGTGTTGTATCAATGCACCCAGCCACTGCAAAGATACAGGTGTCCTTTCTAACTCAGTTGCCGGAGAGGAAGGAAATTGTGACTTTAAAGCAGTTAGAGTGTCATGACTGTGATAGAAAATTAAGGATGGATCAACAATGCAGTTACTCAACAATATTAATGTAAATTACAGAGTGAAAAGGAAGCTTGTAAAGAATAAAATGATTAAAATTAAGTCGGAAGTTTACATACACTTAGGTTGGAGTCATTAAAACTTGCTTTTCAACCTCCCCATAAATTTCTTGTTAATTAACAAACTATAGTTTTGGCAAGTCTGTTAGGACATCTACTTTGTGCATGACAAAAGTCATTTGCCCAACAATTGTTTACAGACAGATTATTTCACTGTATCACAATTCCAGTGGGTCAGAAGTTTACATCAAATCAAATCACATGTCACATACACATGGTTAGCAGATGTTAATGCGAGTGTAGCGAAATGCTTGTGCTTCTAGTTCCGACAATGCAGTAATAACCAACGAGTAATCTAGCTAACAATTCCAAAACTACTACCTTATACACACACGTGTAAAGGGATAAAGAATATGTACATAAAGATATATGAATGAGTGATGGTACAGAGCGGCATAGGCAAGATGCAGTAGATCGAGTGGTATCGAGTAGAGTATATACATATGAGATGAGTATGTAAACAAAGTGGCATAGTTTAAAGTGGCTAGTGATACATGTATTACATAAAGATACAGTAGATGATATAGAGTACAGTATATACGTATACATATGAGAAATAATGTAGGGTATGTAAACATTATATTAAGTAGCATTGATTAAAGTGGCTAGTGATATATATTTTACATCAATTCCCATTATTAAAGTGGCTGGAGTTGAGTCAGTGTGTTGGCAGCAGCCACTCAATGTTAGTGGTGGCTGTTTAACAGTCTGATGGCCTTGAGATAGAAGCTGTTTTTCAGTCTCTCGGTCCCAGCTTTGATGCACCTTTACTGACCTCGCCTTCTGGATGATAGTGGGGTGAACAGGCAGTGGCTCGGGTGGTTGTTGTCCTTGATGATCTTTATGGCCTTCCTGTGACATACACTAAGTTGACTGTGCCTTTCAATAGCTTGGAAAATTCCAGAAAATGTAATGGCTTTAGAAGCTAATTGACATCACTTGAATCAAGTGGAGGTGTACCCGTGGATGTATTTCAAGGTCTACCTACAAACGCAGTGCGTCTTTGCTTGACATCATGGGAAAATCAAAAGAAATCAGCAAAGACACCAGGAAAAAATTGTAGGCCTCGACAAGTCTGGTTCATCCTTGGGAGAAATTTCCAAACGTGTGAAGGTACAATGTTCATCTGTACAAACAATAGTACGCAAGTATAAACACCATGGGACCACGCAGCCATCATACCACTCAGGAAGGAGATGCGTTCTGTCTCCTAGAGATGAACGTACTTTGGTGCGGAAAAGTGCAAATCAATCCCAGAACAACAGCAATGGACCTTGTGAAAATGCTGGGGGAAACAGGTACAAAAGTATCTATATCCACAGTAAAGCAAGTCCTTTATCGACGGAAGACGCCACTGTTTCAAAACCGCCATAAAAAAGCCAGACTACAGTTTGCAACTGCGCATGAGGACAAAGATCATATTTTTTGGTTTACATGGATTTGGCTAAGGTGTATGTAAACTTCTGACTTCAACTGTAGCTGCATGCTGTAACAATAATGCTATTACAAATTCGAAACCAGGCGCAAAGAAACACAGCAAGCAGAGGTAAGGGTAAATCCAGAACTTTTACTTAGTCTTAATAGAAACAAGGCAACTGCACAAGAACACACTAATAAAACATGAGACCTAAGCAAAGATACAGGCCAACTGAGCAACCTAAATAACAAGGCAACCAGGTGAACAGAAAAGGTAATTAAACACAGGTGAATCCAATAAATAGTAATCAGGGTTACCTGGAAACTAGAAAACAGGGTATGGGTGCCCTCCAGCGGGAAACAACAATCAAATAACACAGAAACTGTGACACATGCAGCAATGTCGGGGTTCAGCTATGGGCCCACCATGCCTCCATCAGGACAAACTGGACACATTGCCATAGGACAAGTTACTTCTGTGCTTATTTACCATGAATGCCAAATACCAGGCACTCAAAATCAAACTGATCATGCAATATAACATGCTTTTGATGTATTGTGGACCATTTTCAATGATGTTGACTACTTTATACATCTTCTTCTTCTCCAGAACCGCTGGACCATCTATGGATGAATATCTTCAAACTCAATATTTTCCAAGACTAGCTGCAACTATGTTTTTTTCCTGTTTAACAGCGCCGCAATGTGGTAAAACTCAAACCATACTTTACAGGTTCGCTAGAATCATATCCTTTAGCATTTTCAATCGTTTGTGGCCAATTGGCATGGCATTGCATTAGAGGGTGTGGCCAATGGCCCTTTACCATCATGCACATTTGCATCCTACTAGGCCTTATTATCTCATGGATATATTTATCTTTTCTCCAAATTGGCAACTTATATTACTAAAATTGTTTTAGGTTGGGCACTCCAGTGAGTGTGAATCATTGTGGAAATAGGCTCTAGTAAAGGTAGTCAGATGTGCCTCTCTTCCATGTTTCCCTTTCCTGCATGTCCCCTTCTCCTGCACGTTCCATCCCTTGCATGTTTTGCCTTTCTTATCCAAGACATCCTGCATGCTAGCCTCCCTTTATGTTTGATTCATGACGGATGGCCTTGGGGATGTAAAGGACTTATAAATAGGAAGGTATATACACACTCACACACGGTGTCACGCCCTGACCTTAGTTATCTATGTTTTATGTATTATTTTGGTCAGGTCAGGGTGTGACGAGGGTGGGTATGCTTGTTTGTCCTGTCTAGGGTTTTTGTATGTCTAGGGGTGTTTGTTAGTCTAGGTTTCTTGTAGGTCTATGATGGCCTGAATTGGTTCCCAATCAGAGACAGCTGTTTATCGTTGTCTCTGATTGGGGATCCTATTTAGTTTGCCATTTTGGTTTTGTGGGTTATTGTCTATGTGTAGTTGCCTGTCAGCACTTGTTATTGTAGCTTCACGTTCGTTTTGTTAAGTGATCTTCGTTTAATTAAAAGAAGAATGTATTCTTATCACGCTGTACCTTGGTCTCCTCGTTATGACGAACGTGACACACGGTTGCGTCTCCTGTGAAATCTCGATGGTCACAAAAAAATTTTTTTTTTATTCATGTTGCTTGCCTTGTGTCTGACCATGTAAAATTATGTTGTCCTTTTGGAATTGTTCCCATTCGGACTCTTTGTGTAATAGACTAAATGCTAGTTAAATTCCCCTCGGAGAGTTCATCAATGAGCTTGATGCCTTGATAAGCTCCTTTCCTGACGACGGCTCACCTCTCACAGTTCTGGGCGACTTTAACCTCCCCACGTCTACCTTTGACTCATTCCTCTCTGCCTCCTTCTTTCCACTCCTCTCCTCTTTTGACCTCACCCTCTCACCTTCCCCCCCTACTCACAAGGCAGGCAATACGCTCGACCTCATCTTTACTAGGTGCTGTTCCTAGTACTAGGTACTAGGACTTAAATGTAATGTAAATGTAATGTAAATTAATACACTTAATGTTGTTAAAGCCAACAGTTGTTGTTAAATTGTAATGCTCCGGGTGTCGTGGGTGTGAAGTCAAATGCAGGAGACAGAGTTCAATGCTGTGCGTCTTTTAATAGCACCAACGCACCACAGGCTGCTCACAAAAGTTACGTTCCCAAAACACAGGGAATCAAAAATACAATGGAAAAATACACGACCAGGCACAAACATGTACCTTTACAACAGAGCCGAAGGTTACAATTAAATAATCCCGCACAACAACCAGGCAGGCCGGCTGTCTAATAAAGACAAACTAATTAACCTAAACAGGTGCTACCACTAAACATACAAGGAGGGAGAGGAAAAACAATCAGTGGCAGCTAATAGGCCGGTGACGACGACCGCCGAGCGCCACCCGCCCGGGAAGGGGAAACACCCTCGGTCGAACTTGTGACATATATGCCTTTGTTGTTTCATATTTTGTAATTCCAGTTCGATTTTGATGAAATCAGCCTTGAAATGAATGTTGTATAATGTTATGGTAAATATTAAAATTTCTTCATTTTCAAGTAAAGTTATTGACTTATGAATATTGTTTATGTCTTTCAAATGTAAGATTAAATGTTATGTGTTTAATATACTATCCAGATAAGAAAGTGTTTGATCACAGAACATTACATCAGATTTAAACTGGGCAGGAAAGGGTTTATTGTGTTACACTTGTATGCTCTACATTTAAGTAATTTCTTAAAATCATATGTGCGATTAAAATGTAACTCAAATGTTCTTTCTTTGTGTATATGAGCCATTTGGAAGAACCCTGCAACTCAGGATACGACAGGTGAGGGTGTCCAGATTTAGGTTACCCATTACCTGAAAGGCGGTAGGCGGCGCCTCGGACCATCTGTCTCAAAGCCAGCCTCTACCCCCAATTCACAAGGCTGTTCCAAAAACTGAACCCTGAGCTGACTACTGCACCCTACCACACACCTACCATTTATTCATATTCTTTACACACTGAAATCACTTTAGTCTACCGGAAGAATTAAATAGTTATGTCACCTTACTGCACTACTATGCTTTCATATCATTGGGTGCTGCTACTACACTGTACCTTACTCCACTCACTATGCACACTAGCTTCTTGTTTAGATTAAGACACCGCAGAGCCAGTGCAAGAGACATCTCAGAAAATCTATAATAACTAGCGGCAGCCATAGCAGCTGGAATGGCACATCATTTTGGAATCGCACATCACGTTGAACAACAAAATAGCTGATTGGCTGACACTTACATTACAAGTAAGTCTGCTACCTAACACGAGGACGAAAAGGGCAGTTTTCTTGCAAAACTAGCAGTTGTATAATGTTATCGGTGTAACAGTTGGGATAATGTGACAATTCGGAATGCAACTCATTTTTCATCCTTGGATTGAGGGACATGTTTCCGAGCCATATCTCACGCCGGCTCGGCGTTGTCTTAATCTAAACAGGATGCCTGTCCGACTCTAATGCAGCTGTAAGCAAGTGGGTCGGATCTGCTGCCTAGGGCCAAAAAATCCGTAGTGTACTATATCCTTAAAGGCATTTTTTTTTAGTTTAATGTTATATATGTTGTATATTTACAATGTCACTTTTTTGATTGCTTTCCTATGTTACTTATTTGGATTTCTATGTCATTTTTTCACCGTTGCACTGTGTAAGAAGCCTGCAAGTACATTACAATAAAAATGTATTTGACTGGATTTGATTTGTCATCACCAGTGGATCCAGGTGACCAGAACTGTCCCTCATTTATTGATATACACTCAATAATTGACAGTACTTTTCCACAAAATATTTCAATATTAAAAGTTTAGGCTGTTTGACTTTGTGACGAAAACGGCACATGACCGGCAAGAGCACAGCTGCCATGTGACTCAAGTGGCCTATTACGAGAGCGCCCTATCAGTGAGGCCGATGGGGAAAAATTGATGTCGCGTGGTGCTAGATCACTCTGGAGGGAGTTGATCATTGTTGACTTCTTGACGCTACCCATCCCTTTAGCGGGATAATTGTCATCAACAACCGCTGAATAGCATAGCACCACATTCACATAATATTATTAAAAATATTTATATTCGTGAAATCGCAATATTGCAAAACACAGCTTAGCCTTTTGTTAATCCACCTGTTGTCTCAGATTTTGAAAGTATGTTTTAGGAAAGCAATAGGAAAATGAATCTGGTTGATATCCCTTTAAATGGAGCAAAGGGAGGCAATATGGAACATAGTTTTCAAAATAGAAGCCACTTCCTGGTTTGATTTTCCTCAGGGTTTCGCCTGCAATATCAGTTCTGTTATACTCACAGACAATATTTTGTCCACAGAAACTGTAGAATGTTTTTTTAAAATCCTAATCTGTCAATTATATGCATATTCTAGCATCTGGTCCTGAGAAATAGGCCTGTTTACACCTTTGGGAACGTTGATTTTTAAATGGAGCAAAGGGAGGCTAAACATAAAAATAGTGCCCCTAGCTTCAAGAGGTTTTAACAATATTTTGGGAAGTTTTCCCTAATCTGTCAATTATATGCATATTCTAGCATCTGGTCCTAAGAAATAGGCTGTTTACTTTGGGAACGTTAAATGACTTAAAAATGTAAATGTAAATGTAAAGTAGCTTCGTGCGATTTCCTTCATGCAAACCATTCCACAATGACCTGAGTGTAGCTGTTGCAACACTGCTTTCCTCGGTGAAGGCAGAATTAACTCTACTCCCCCATAGCAGACAACCGGACTGTACTGACAGCTCATTTTTCCTGGAAAGATAAGGTTTCAGTTTCGGAGCATCTCCTGCAACTTTACCTTTGATGATAATAAACCAACATTTTTGGTGTTTCTCCACACTTGTTTAGAAGTGACTGGTGAGTTTTCCATGTGTCTTGCCTGAAGTAGAAGATGTCCATTTGGTGTGACTCTGGCTTGACCACAGGTAGTGGTAACCTGGAAAGTCCATCTGTGTTGTCGTGCAGTTCTGACTTGCGATATTTGATGTCCTAGGTGTGTGCTGACAACACCAAAGCCCACCTTTCATTCTGTTTGCAGGAAGTGACGGAATTCCAATATGCGTTCGAGAGATACTCGTGATCGGGAAGATGATCTGTAAGAAGGGTGAACTTCCTCCCATACAGATAGTGGTACAACGTACGCATTTCAAAAACGATCCCTACAGCTTCTTATTCTATCTCTGCGTAGTTACTTTCTTCAATCTCCTCCATG
Organism: Oncorhynchus keta; assembly: GCF_023373465.1. Classification (NCBI taxonomy): domain Eukaryota; kingdom Metazoa; phylum Chordata; class Actinopteri; order Salmoniformes; family Salmonidae; genus Oncorhynchus; species Oncorhynchus keta. The sequence continues at coordinate 8,612,560 of NC_068446.1, forward strand.
CGAATTTGATCATTTTGACTTCACCGGAAGGCATGATAAAGGACATGACTGCTCCCACACCATATGGACTAGCATCACAAACTAGTTGGATGGGCAATGACAGGTCAAAGTGTGTCACTGCCTCAGATTTTAGGAGAGTTCCCTTGGTTTTCATGACTACTTTCTCAGATTGTTCTGTCCATGTTTTCACTTGACAAAGCAACTGAAGATACAGCTTCATATTCATTGTTAAGCTCGGGATAAAGCATCGGTAAAAATGAAATAACCCCAGGAAAGAACGTAGTTGGCTCTTGTTCTGAGGAGCTGGGGTATCCAATACAGGCTTGATCTTGGACGGAGCTTTGTGAAGGCCTGTGGCGTCGATGACTTGTCTGAGGTAATATAACCGATGATTGGAAGAATGCACATTTGTCCATACAAGCTCACAGTCCGTAGTCCTTCAATCTATGTAAGGTCGCATCCAAGTTCTGGAGATGGTCCTCATCTTTCCCAGTAATGAGGATGTATTCCAGGAAGTATTGTTCTCCTGGCAATCCACTAAGAATGGTCTATTTCTCACTGGAACAGCGCTGGAGCACTTGTGTGTCACGACGGTCAGCAGCTCATTTGACTTTTTATCCACGTCAATCTGCATTTATGTTTGGCATATGTCGATTTTCCTTAACTTTTGTTGCCCAGCTAAGCTTAACCTGTGGTAGCAGATACTGCTCAGTGGAAAACACAGGGTTTTAATTTGATTTATTAGCATCATCATTAGCCGACGCCAATGGCGACAGCTAGTTTTACTGGGTTCCGACACGTAACAAAAAAGACACTACAGACAAGACTTTACAATTTACATACTGCATGTTAATGTTTTTATGTGTGTGTGTGTGTGTGTGTGTGTGTGTGTGTGTGTGTGTGTGTGTGTGTGTGTGTGTGTGTGTGTGTGTGTGTGTGTGTGTGTGTGTGTGTGTGTGTGTGCGTGCATCTATCAGTTACACATACTGTACATATCAGTACATACACAACAAGTAGTTCACATGGGGGAGAGGTGTTGTGCCATAAGGTGTTGCTTTATTAGTTATTTAAACTAGGTTTGTTCACTTACACTATATAAGATGGAAGGGAGTTCCATTCACTCATTGCTCTCTAAAATAATGTATGTTTCCTTGAATTAGGTGGCATTTCTATTGGGGGTAAGTGTTTGTGTCAGTGATGTCTGTAAGTTGAATATGGAAACATTTAGGAATTTCCAACACATGAATGTTTCTTATAAAAATTAGAAGTGACACAGTCAGTCTTTCCTCTACCCTTAGCCAAGCGAGAATGGCATGCATAGTATTAATATTAGCCCTCTGATGACAATGAAGAGCAAGATGTGCTGCTCTGTTCTTGGCCAGCTGCAGAACTTGAACATATGGACAATAATCAAGATAAGATAAAACTAGAGCCTGCTGTCAAAAAGCAGAGCATCACTTTATTACAGACAGACCTCTCCCCATCTTTACAACCATTGAATCTGTATGTGTTAACCATTACAGTTTACAATCTAAGGTAACACCAAGTAATTTAGTCTCCTCAACTTGTTTAACAGCCACACCATTCATTACCAGATTCAGATGAGGTCGAGAACTTAGGGAATGATTTGAAGCAAATATAATGTTCCTAGTTTTAGAGATGTTCAGGACAAGTTTATTACTGGCCATCTATTCCAAAACAGACTGCACCTCTTTGTTAAGGGTTTCAGTGACTTCATTGGCTGTGGTTGCGGATTCTTGAATCATCAGCATACATGGACACACATGCTTTGTTTAATGCCAGTGGTAGAGAGCCTAGAAAGCTGCCCTGCGGTACACCACACTTTACATGTGACTTTAAAGTCTCCACATATCCTGATACCACTATCCTTCTTAAAGTGGAACTAACTGCATTTTAGCAACTTGTAATCTCATTAAAATGTGTTCATATACACCAAAAGGAAGAATATGACACATAAAAAAAAATCTGAAAATAGATATGGTCATTTTCACATTTTCATAAATTCTTAGAATGGCTTAAGTTGGCTAGCTTGCTAGCTAGCTACTTCTAGACAGAATTGAGAGAATCCCTCACTCTGACCAGTTTTTTTTCTACCTAGCAGAGCTGGTTAGCTAGGCAGTTTACATGCTATCTGGAGCATTCGTGACAAACTATTACTTTTTTTGCCTACGTTTACTGACACCGGTCATATTCAGCAGGTGTTGCACGTTCGTAAATTCCTCAATTATTCTGCGCTCTGGCACACTCAGATGAGAGTGCTCTGAAATTGGAGTAGATAGTCAGAGTGAATTTGCAAGAGATACTGTATGCTAACTGGATAACAGTTGTTCAAGTTCTTGCTAGCTAACCAAATGACACCTGCATCTCTAGCTGTGAATAGCCACTGAAAAACGATATAAGGGTAAAAAGTCAGTCACACACCCACTCCACACATGACATGACATTCTCCTAGCAGCTAGCAAGCTAAAGTTATGCTCTGTGTTTTTAGCTTGCTACACAAATAGATACACTAGCCTATTAGCCACATTATGACTGGCTTGTGATTATTACCCTTGCTAGTTTGAGTATTTTGACATTCTCAGCCTTAGTTATGTTTGTTTGCTTTTTTCCAAGATATTGAGTCACTGAAACTGAAACAGTGCATCCTGAGTGGAGGCAAAAAACAATGTGACAGGCCAGCTGTGATTACCAACATAATAACAATATGTTTTGGACTACATAGAAATGTATTGGTGAATTATATATATATATATTTTTTTCACCTTCATTTCACCAGGTAGGCAGTTGAGAACAAGTTCTCATTTACAACTGCGACCTGGCCAAGATAAAGCAAAGCAGCGTGACAAAAACAATACAGAGTTACACATAGACAAACATACAGTCAGTAAGACAAAATAAAAAATTGATGTACAGTGTGTGCAAATGTAGAAGAGTAGGGAGATAAATTGGCCATAGCGGCGACATAATACAATTTAGCATTAACACTGGAGTGAGAAATGTGCAGATGATGATGTGCAAGTAGAGATACTGGCGTGCAAATGAGCAGGAAGATAAATAACAATATGGGGATGAGGTAGTTGGGTGTGCTATTTACAGATTGGCTGTGTACAGGTACAGTGATCAGTAAGCTGCTCTGACAGCTGATGCTTAAAGTTAGAGAGGGAGATATGTCCCCAGCTTCAGTGATTTTTGCAATTAATTCCAGTCATTGGCAGCAGAGAACTGGAAGGAAATGCGGCCAAAGGAAGTGTTGGCTTTGGGGATGACCAGTGAAATATGCCTACTGGAGCGTGTGCTACGGGTGGGTGTTGCTAAGACTTATAGATGACCTGGAGCCAGTGGGTTTGGCAAATATGTAGCGAGGGGAAGCCAACAAGAGCATACCGGTCGTAGTGGTGGATAGTATATGGGGCTTTGGTGACAAAACAGATGGCACTGTGATAGACTACATCCAGTTTGCTGAGTAGAGTGTTGGAAGTTTCTGCAGGGGATGTAGAGCTGTTGGCCGGGGTAGGGCTAGCCAGGTGGAAAGCATGGCCAGGCATAGAAAAATGCTTATTGAAATGATCGATTATCGTAGATTTATCGGTGGTGACAGTGTTTCCTAGCCTCAGAGCAGTGGGCAGCTGAGAGGAGGTGCTCTTATTCTCCAAGGACTTTAGTGCTACAGGATTCAAATTTCTGTTTCAAAAAGCTATTAATCATGAATTGAACTGCATCCATCTAGTCTGCCAACAGTGCCTTAGTGTACACCATGGAATGTTGAATCAAATGGAACCTATTTTTAAAACCTCTTATGATGTTGGTTTTGTAGCATAAACTGGGAATGTGATATTTTTGACTGATATTATGATTGTCTGTGCTTCCTATCTGCAAAGTAGTTAAAACATTGTCAGTTCCACTTTAAGGGCTAGTAAGATGGGTGTTGCCCATTCACTCACATCTACCGGCTCCAGTTCTTTGTTTTTGACTACAGCAACCAAGTCAGCCTGAACTTTGGTTTGCTGTCTGGCATAATGCTAAGCTTCACTGTAATGTTGTTCATGCTACCCAGTTCTCCGTTAAAGACATGTTTCTTTAACCTCTTGCTCCTACCTGACACGCAGGCGTCCCATCTAGACATCTGGAAATGCAAATGCGCTACGCTAAATGCTAATAGTACTAGTTAAAACTCAAACGTTCATTAAAATACACATGCAGGGTATTGAATTAAAGCTACACTCATTGTGAATCCAGGCAACGAGTCAGATTTTTAAAATGCTTTTCGGCGAAAGCATGAGAAGCTATTATCTGATAGCATGTAACACCCCAAAAGACCCGCAGGGGACGTAAAAAAATAATTAGCATAGTCGTCGCTACACAAACCGCACAAATAAAATATAAAACATTCATTACCTTTGACCATCTTCTTTGTTGGCACTCCTAGATGTCCCATAATCACTATTGGGTCTTTTTTCCGATTAAATCGGTCCATATATAGCCTAGATATCGATCTATGAAGACTGTGTGATAAACGGAAAAAAATAGCGTCTTATAACGTAACGTCATTTTTTTTAATTAAAAAAGTTGACGATAAACTTTCACAAAACACTTCGAAATACTTTTGTAATGCAACTTTAGGTATTAGTACACGTTAATAAGCGATCAAATTGATCACGAGGCGATGTATTTTCTTTAGCTGTCCGTCTGGAAATAATGTCCGGGTAAATCTCAACTAAAATATCCGGTCGGAGACCTGAACAAATGGCTTGTCTCTTCTTCGTTTGACCAAGAAACAAAGCCTAGGCAAATGACAAGACTGTTGACATCGTGTGGAAGCTGTAGGTATTGCAACCTCAGCCCCATTTATTGTGGTTCGCCTTTATCAAATGGTTGAAGTGGCGGATGGATATATATTTCCATTTTCAGTGATCAGATTTTCCTGCGCTTTTCGATGAAACGCACGTTCTGTTATAGTCACAGCCGTGATTTAACCAGTTTTATAAACGTCTGAGTGTTTTCTATCCACACATACTAATCATATGCATATACTATATTCCTGGCATGAGCAGCAGGGCGCTGAAATGTTGCGCGACTTTTAACAGAATGTTCGAAAAGTAGGGGGTAGGAGTAACAGGTTAAGATGGCCTGTTTCTCCATGTGTCATTGTACGCACTGATGGCCAGTCCAGTGTGATTTTCTCAAGCCTTGCACGTCCCAGAAGTGATGGATAGTCTCCTTTCATGAAGTAGAGTCCATGGCAGATTTTCAGTTTGTCAGTTTGTGACATGTGTGATGCCTCTCACAGCGACAGATTCACCTGTAAGTCCTTAACACGATGTGTGCTGGCTGAAATGGAAGGTGTTCCAGTGTCTTTTTGAAGACTATCTGACACATGAGATACAGCTGCCCCTGTTTCAATCTCAATACGCACCGGCGGCCCCTACAGCAAGGTAGAGACATAGAAGCCCAGTCTCTAATGGTGTCATTTGAGCTTACAGTGCAATGATAGGTTATTAACTGCAGCAACAAACATTGTCACTGATTCTCCCTCTTTCTGATTTCTTCTGTGGAATCTAAACCTTTCAGCAATAATAAGTGGTGTAGGTCAAACGTTTCCTTTCAGTATTTCCACAATATCCCCACATATGTCTGACCACCTTGATTCAGTATTATGTAGCAACATTTGAAATAGTGTTTTTTACATTGGATAAAAGCAGAGACACAGAGCTACAAAAATGGTACATCATACAAGGTCCTTTGCTGTTGTTCTGGGATTGATTTGCACTTTTCACACCAAAGTACGTTCATCTCCTTCCTGAGCGGTATGACAGCTACATAGTCCCATGTTGTTTATACTTGCGTACTATTGTTTGTACAGATGAACGGGGTACCTTCAGGTGTTTGGAAATTGCTCCCAAGGATGAACCAGAGGTCTACATTTTTTTCCTGAGGTCTTGGCTGATTTCTTATCGATTTTCCCATGATGTCAAGCAAAGAGGCACTGAAGGTAGGCCTTGAAATACATCCACAGGTACACCTCCAATTGACTCAAATGATGTCAAGTAGCCTATCAGAAGCTTCTAAAGCCATTACATACTTTTCTGGAATTTTCCAAGCTGTTTAAAGGCACAGTCAACTTAGTATATGTAAACTTCTGACCCACTGGAATTGTGATACAGTTAAGTGATATAATCCATCTGTAAACAATGGTTGGAAAAATGACTTGTGTCATGTACAAAGTACATGTTCTGACCGACTTGCCAAAACTATAGTTTGTTAGCAATACATTTGTGGAGTGGTTGAAAAAAGAGTTTTAGTGACTCCAACCTAGTTTATGATTACTGGAACATAATCTGAAATTATTACTGAAATGATTACTGGAAATGATTACAGGAACGTTAGACGGAAATACAAGTTTTGGCTTTGATATCCGCAATACCTTTCAGATATAAAGAAAAGTTGGCGGTTGGTGTAAAAATGTCTTTGTAAGAAAGGAATACAGGTGAGCCTGTGTAACCTCTCCACTAGCCCCCCGTGGAAATTGAGCAGCAACAATGGCCCTCCTGCCAAAAGCTCACATTTGTCACTGGCTGCAGAACATTGAGCCGGTGATTTCTGTCTATCTGTCCCCAGCACAGCCTGATATTCAGGCTAATCACGATGACGGGCATCAAAATGGACATGTTGAGGCCTTGCCCTGATCCACTAAAATGAGGGCAGAGCAGGTCACACTCAATAAATTGATTTCTATTGTGATTTTCACTACAGAAAGTGATTGAAAGTGCTCCATGTATATCCAAACTACTTAGCATGCATACCTTTACAAAATACCACCGCAAATATACTGCAGGGCCTAATTTGTGCTACAAAATGGAGTGCAAATGAGATCAGTTTAATTTCAACATTTCAATATTGGGAAGGGGGTCCAATTATCCTCAGGTTTATGAAATGTGTGTTGAGAGTGCTCCAACATACGGGCAGTAATTTGGGCCTAATGTGGTGCTATGGTTTTGAAGTGCAGGATATATCTGTGGAGGTGGTATTTGGTATTTATTAGGAACCCCATTAGCCTACATACACATAGCTTACATACAAGATATATGCAAAAGTATGTGGACACCCTTCAAATGAGTGGATTCAGCTAGTACAGTCAAACCCATTGCTGACAGGTGTATAAACTCTAGCACACAGCTATGTAATCTCCATAAACAAACATTGGCAGTAGAATGGCCTTACTTAAGAGATCAATGACTTTCAATATGGCACCGTCATAGAATGCCACCTTTCCAACAAGTCAGTTCGTCAAATTTCTGCCCTACTAGAGCTGCCCCGGTCAACTGTAAGTGCTATTATTGTGAAGTGGAAAAATCTAGGAGAAACAATGACTCAGCTGCATAATGGTGGGTGACACAAGCTCACAGAACGGAACAGTCAAGTGCTGAAGGGCGTAGCGCTTAAAAATGGTCTGCCCTCGGTTGCAACACTCACTACCGAGTTCCAAACTGCCTGTGGAAGCAACTTCAGCACATGAACTGTTCGTCGGGAGCTTCATGAAATGGGTTTCCACGGCCCAGCAGCCACATATAAGCCTAAGATCACTGTGCGCAATGCCAAGTGTCGGCTGGAGTAGTGTAAAGCTTGCTGCCATTGGATTCTGGAACAGTGGGAACATGTTCTCTGGAGTGATGAATCATGGGTCACCATCTGGAAGTCCGACGGATGAATCTGGGTTTGATGGATGCCAAGAGAATGTTACCTGCCACAATTAATTGTGCCAACTGTAACGTTTGGTGTAGGAGGAATAATGGTCTGGTGTTGTTTTTCATGGTTCGGGCTCGGCCCCTTAGTTCCAGTGAAGGGACATCTTAACGCTACAGCATACAATGGCATTCTTGACGATTCTGTGGTTCTGACTTTGTGGCAACAGTTTGGGGAAAGCCCTTTCCTGTTTCAGCATGACAATGCCCCTGTGCACAAAGCAAGGTCCATACAGAAATGGTTTGTTGAGATTGGTGTGGAAGAACTTGACTGGCCTGCACATAGCTCTGACCTTAACCTCATTGAACACCTTTGGGATGAATTGGAACGCCAACTGCAACCCAGGCCTAATCGTTCAACATCAGTGCCCGACCTCACTAATGCTCGTGGCTGAGTGGAGGCTGTTATAGCAACAAAGGGGGGACGAACTCCATGTTGATGCCCATGATTTTGGAATGAGATGTTCGTACATACACAAAATATCTAGGTCTAATACATAAAATAGTGAAAATTATAACACAATATACACTACCGTTCAAAAGTTTGGGATCACTTAGAAATATCCTTGTTTTTGAAAGAAACACAATTTTTGTCCATTACAATGACATACATTTGATCAGAAATACAGTGTATACATTGTTAATGTTGTATATGACTACTGAAGCAGGAAACGGCAGATTTCTTATGGAATATCTACTTAGGTGTACAGAGGCCCGTTATCAGCAACCATCACTCCTGAGTTCCAATTGCACATTGTATTAGCTAATCAAAGGTTATCATTTAAAAGGCTATTTGAGTAAACCCTTTTAAATTATGCTAGCACAGCTGAAAACGTTTGTCCTGATTGAAGGAGCAACAAAACTGGTCTTCTTCAGACTATTTGAGTATGACTATGGAGCATAAGAATTTGTGGGTTAGATTACAGGCTCAAAATGTCCAGAAACAAATAACTTTCTTCTGAAACTCATCCGTCTATTCTTGTTCTGAGAAATGAAGGCGATTCCATGTGAGAAATTGTCAAGAAACTGAAGATATCGTACAACGCTGTGTTGGGATGGATCTACTCCCTTCACAGAACAGCGCAAACTGTCTCTAACCAGAATAGAAAGAGGAGTGGGAGGCCCCAGTGCACAACTGAGCAAAAGGACAAGTACATTACAGTGTCGAGTTTGAGAAACAGATGCCACACAAGTCCTTAACTGGCAGCTTCAATAAATATTGCCCGCAAAACACCAGTCTCAATGTCTGTGAAAGGCGACTCCGGGATGCTGGGCTTCTTCTTCTTATGTAAATTGTATATTCCAGTTTTTTATTTCCAATGTATTTGCAAAAAAAATTGAGAAAACTTTTGTATTGCATAGAGGAATGAGAATTGTTTTCAATTAATCGTAGAATAAGGCAGTAACGTAACAAAATCTTAAATTTAAGCCTAGAAGACGATGTGGGCCTTCAGACATGTAGGGAGGCAAAGGTCATTCCACTCCACAAGAAAACCAGAGCACCCTTTAATGGTTCAAACAGCTGTCCAGCTGCGGACTTTTGGACATAATTGTGTTTGACCAAATAAAAAGTTATTTTACAGAAAACAAATTAAAACCTGTTAGGGATAGGGGGCAGCATTTTCATCCTACTCTGTCCTAGATGCGAATATATGCATATTATTATTACTATTGGATAGAAAACACTCTGAAGTTTCTAAAACTGTTTGAATTATGTATGTGAGTATAACAGAACTCATAGGGCAGGCAAACTTCCAAACAGGAAGTGGAAATTCTGGGGCTGGTCGAATTTCAAGTCATTGTCTATTCACATCCAAACAATAAATGGATCTGTTCGCACTTCCTACGCCTTCCACTAGATGTCAAAAGTCAGTAGAACGTGGAATGAAGCCTCTTGTGTGATGTGGGACTTGATGGGAGGGGAATGAGTCAGTGGTCTGTCAGAATACCAGTTCCTGGTTGCGCACATTACTGTTGATATCGCCTGTGTTCCATTACTCTGCAGACAAAAACGAATGCTCCGGTTTGAACGTTATTGGATCTACCTGAAAATAACATCCTGAAGATTGATTCTCTACTTAGTTTGACCAGTTTATTCAACCTGAATATGACTTTTTGAAGTTTTCGTCCGAGTTCGCCTGGACCAGCGCCAGCTTTTGGACATGTGAACTAACCGTGCTAGCAAAAGCAGCTAATTGGACACTAGTAATGGACATTATGGAACAAAACAACGATTTATTGTGGAACTAGGACTCCTTGAACTGCATTCTGATGAAAGATCATCAAAGGTAAGGGAATATTTATGTTGTAATTTCGTATTTCCAACATGGCGGAGAAATATTGTTACGTCTTAGCGCCGTTTTAGATTATTGCATGGTATGCTTTTTTGTAACGTTTAAAAAAAATCTGACACAGCAGTTGCATTTTTTATTTTTTTTAATTTCACCTTTATTTAACCAGGTAGGCTAGTTGAGAACAAGTTCTCATTTACAACTGCGACCTGGCCAAGATAAAGCATAGCAGTGTGAACAGACAACAACACAGAGTTACACATGGAGTAAACAATAAACAAGTCAATAACACAGTAGAAGAAAAAGAGTCTATATGCATTGTTTGCAAAAGGCATGAGGAGGTAGGTGTCACGCCTTGGTCATTGTATTTTTGTGTTTTCGTTATATATTTGTTCAGGCCAGGGTGTGACATGGGTTTAATGTTGTGTTTCGTATTGGGGTTTTGTAGGTATTGGGATTGCGGCTGAGTAGGGGTGTAGCATAGGTTGGCTGCCTGAGGCGGTTCTCAATCAGAGTCAGGTGATTCTCGTTGTCTCTGATTGGGAACCGTATTTAGGTATCCTGGGTTTCACTTTGTATTTCGTGGGTGATTGTTCCTGTCTCTGTGTAGTGTTCACCAGATAGGCTGAAATAGGTTTTCACGTTCCGTTTGTTGTTTTTGTATTTATTAAGTTATTTCATGTATCGCTATTCTTTCATTAAAGACATGAGTAACCACCACGCTGCATTTCGGTCCGACTCTCTTTCGACAAACGAAGAACGCCGTTACAGTAGGTGAATAATTACAATTTAGCAGATTAACACTGGAGTGATAAATGATCAGATGGTCATGTGCAGGTAGAGATACTGGTGTGCAAAAGAGCAGAAAAGTAAATAAATAAAAACAGTATGGGGATGAGGTAGGTAAATTGGATGGGCTATTTACCAATGGACTATGTACAGCTGCAGCGATCGGTTAGCTGCTCAGATAGCAGATGTTTAAAGTTGGTGAGGGAGATAAAAGTCTCCAACTTCAATGATTTTTGCAATTCGTTCCAGTCACAGGCAGCAGAGAACTGGAAGGAAAGACGGCCAAATGAGGTGTTGGCTTTAGGGATGATCAGTGAGATACACCTGCTGGAGCGTGTGCTACGGGTGGGTGTTGCCATCGTGACCAGTGAACTGAGATAAGGCGGACCTTTACCTAGCATGGACTTGTAGATGACCTGGAGCCAGTGGGTCTGGCGACGAATATGTAGCGAGGGCCAGCCGACTAGAGCATACCGGTCGCAGTGGTGGGTGGTGTAAGGTGCTTTAGTAACAAAACAGATGGCACTGTGATAAACTGCATCCAGTTTGCTGAGTAGAGTATTGGAAGCTATTTTGTAGATGACATCGCCGAAGTCGAAGATCGGTAGGATAGTCAGTTTTACTAGGGTAAGTTTGGCGGCGTGAGTGAAGGAGGCTTTGTTGCGAAATAGAAAGCTGATTTTGGATTGGAGATGTTTTATATGAGTCTGGAAGGAGAGTTTACAGTCTAGCCAGACACCTAGGTACTTATAGATGTCCACATATATATTGCAGTCCGCCACAGGATGTTTTTGAGCTGGTCGAGGGCAGTCAGGTCTGGAGTGTTCTGCATTTTTTGAACAGATCATGCTTATCTAAGATGGTGAGGAAGTTATTTTTAAAGAATGACCAAGCATCCTCAACTGAATACCCGGGCCAGATCAATTAGAAAGGCCTGCTCGCAGAAGTGTTTTCGGGAGCGTTTGACAGTGATTAGGGGTGGTCGTTTGACTGAGGACCCGTAGCGGATACAGGCAATGAGGCAGTGATCGCTGTGATCCTGATTGAAGACAGCGGAGGTGTATTTGGAGGGTAAGCTGGGCAGGATAACGTCTATGAGGGTGCCTTTGTTTACAGATTTAGGGTTGTACCTGGTTGGTTCTTGATGATTTGTGTGAGATTGAGGGCATCTAGCTTAGATTGTAGGACTGCTGGGGTGTTAAGCATATCCCAGTTTAGGTCACCTAGCAGAACAAACTCTGAAGCAAGATGGGGGACAATCAATTCACAAATGGTGTCCAGGGCACAGCTGGGAGCTGAGGGGGGTCGGTAGCAGGCAGCAACACTTATTTCTGGAGAGATTAATTTTTAAAATTAGAAGTTCGACCTGTTTGGGTATGGACCTGGAAAGTATGACATTACTTTGCAGGCTATCTCTGCAGTAGACTGCAATTTCTCCCCCTTTGGCAGTCCTATCTTGATGTAGAATGTTATAGTTGGGTAAGGAAATCTCAGAATTTAAGCCAGGAGTCAGACACAGCAAGGACATCAGGGTTGGCAGAGTGTGCTAAAGCAGTGAGTAAAACAAACTTAGGGAGGAGGCTTCTGATGTTGACATGCATGAAACCAAGGATTTTTCGATCACAGAAGTCAAGAAATGAGGGTGCCTGGGGACATGCAGAGCCTGAGTTTACCTCCACATCACCCGCGGAACAGAGGAGGAGGAGGATGAGGGTGCGGCTAAAGGCTATCAAAACTGGTCGCCTAGAGCGTTGGAGACAAAGATTAAAGGAGCAGATTTCTGGGCGTGGTAGAATATATTCAGGGCATAATGCGCAGACAGGGGTATGGTGGGGTGTGTGTACAGCGGAGGTAAGCCCAGGCACTGGGTGATGATAAGAGAGGTTGTATCTCTGGACATGCTGGTTGTAATGGGTGAGGTCACCGCATGTGTGGGAGTTGGGACAAAGGAGGTATCAGAGGTATGAAGAGTGGAACTAGGGGCTCCATTGTAAACTAAAACAATGATAACTAACCTGAACAACAGTATACAAGGCATATTGACATTTGAGAGAGACATACAGCAAGGCATGAAGTAATCGCGGGTGTTGATTGGGAGAGCTAGCTAAAACAACAGGTGAGACAACAACAGCTAATCAGCTAACACAACAACAGCAGGTAAAATGGGATGACTAGGCAGAGAGGGTCGGATTAACTACACACAGAGCCTGAGTTTGCGGCTGGGACCGACAGATAAAAAATGAACAGAATGGAGTACTGTGATTAATGGACAGTCCAGCAGGCATCAGCTATGTCGCCAAGTTATCATAGTGTCCAAGGGGCAACAGTAGATGGAACAGGGAAGCCGCCACTACGCTAGCGACACAGAGTTTAAAGTTAGTAGCGCTGGGCTAGTAGGAGCGTCTGCTCCGACGGAGGCCGGATGAAGGCACAGCGGATGGAGTATTCGTCGGCAGACCAATCGTGGTGGTGCGGCGGGGCGCCGTGTCGACAGAGAATCCAAGCCAGATGGCGAAAGAGGTATTATGGAATTTAGTTGGCTAGCCGGGAGATGTGCCTGGCTCACGGCTAACTGGTGCTAGCTTCGTGGCAGTGGCGTTAGCCAATATATCCAATCGGTAGCAGCGGTGATACAGTGCCAAGGTCCAGAGTTTACAGCAAGGATCCGGTGGAGTATTGGGCTCGAGCCGTGTATGAGTGGGGTTCGGGTGAACCGGGAGGTGGGCCTCAGGGATAGCTTCGGTACTGGGTACCACGGTGAGTGCAAGCTAGATGTGAGCTACCTAGCTGCAAGCTGTGAGCTAGCTAGCTGCAAGCTAGCTTGGGAAGATCAGAAGTACTGGTCCAGGTACTACGGCAGGAATCCGGCGTTGTTGTGGAGAGACAGTCCAATACTGGTATACTAGCGAGTATTATCCAGGCTAAAACCGGGTCTGGTATCTGTGCAGGAGGTAAAGGCCACTAGCAGTGGCTAACAATAAGGGGGGCGCTAGCAGAACCCCTAGCCATAAGAAGTTAACAACAGACTTTAAGCAGGCTTATAGGGAAGGGCACTCAACATGCTCGGCAGTGACACAAATGACTGATGATTGACTGAAAATAATTGATAGTAAGAAGATTTTGGGAGCTGATTTGTTAGACTTTAATGCAGCTTTTGATGTTATTGATCATAACCTATTGACAAAAACATAGGTGTTATGGATTTGCATCCTCTGCCTTATTATGGATTGAGAGTTGCCAATCTAATAGAACACAGAAGGTTTTTTAATGGAAGCCTCTCATGAAAATTCAGTTGAGTGTGGTGTTCCGCACGGCAGCCGGCTAGGGCCCTTGGATATCTGTCCTTTGGTCTGATGAGTCCAAATTTGCGATTTTTGGTTCCACCCACCACGTCTTTGTTAGACGCAGAGTAGGTGAATGGATGATCTCCACATGTGTGTTTCCTACGTGAAGCATGGAGAAGGATGTGTGGGGGTGCTTTGCTGGTGACACTGTCTGTGATTTATTTACAATTCAAGGCACACTTAACTTGCATCGCTACCACAGCATTCCGCAGTGATACGCCATCCCATCTGGTTTGCCCTTAGTGGGACTAATATTTGTTTTTCAACAGGGCAATAACACAACACAACTCCCAGGCTGTGTAAGGCTATTTGACCAACAAGGAGAGTGATGGAGTGATGCATCAGATGACCTGGCCTCCACAATCACCTGACCTCAACCCAATTTAGATGGTTTGGGATGAGTTGGACTGCAGATTGAAGGAAAAGCAGTCAACAAGTGCTCAGCATATGTGGGTACTCCTTCAAGACTGTTGGAAAAGCATAATAGGTGAAGCTGGTTGAGAGAATGCCAAGATTGTGCAAAGCTGTCACGAAGAAAAGGATGGCTACTTTGAAGAATCTAAAATACACAATAGATTTGGATTTGTTTAACCCTTTTTAGGATTGTAAATGTGTTATTTCATAGTTTTGAAGTCTTCACTATTATTCTAGAATGTAGACATTTTTTAAATAAAGAAAAACCCTTGAATGAGTAGGTGTGTCCAAACTTTTGACTGGTACTGTACATGGATGGAAGCTTCTCCCTCTTGGTCAGAGATGCCATGGTAGACCTTAGTTTGAAGATGTAATCCGGAGACAGGTGTTTTATACAACAGCCTTCTTTCTGTGTGTTCTCTTTTCGACTCCCTCCTCATACTTGCAATCAATTGACAAAATGTTCTACATCTCCTTAGCTATCATACTCTGCTTCCAACGTACATTCCACTGATTTCAAAACTTGGTCCTCCGGAAAGTGCAGAGCATTAGCTACACTTTTGCAGTTCTTCGTGAAACAGTTATCGTTCAAAAAAGCTGTGTTAGAAAGGATTACCTACACATACTGAGCAGCTCATGTTATACAGTGTCTTCAGAAAGTATTCAGACCCATTTACTTTTTCCACATTTTGTTTCATTACAATTTAATCAATCTACACAAACATTTTTGCAAAAAACATTTTTTGGGGGGGATATATCACATTTACATAAGTATTCAGACCCTTTACTCAGTACTTTGGTGAAGCACCTTAGACAGTGATTACAGCCTCAAGACTTCTTGGGTATGATGCTACAAGCCTGGCACATTTGTCTTTGGGGAGTTTCTCCCATTCTTCTCTGCATATCCTCTCAAGCTCTGTCAGGTTGGATGGGGAGTGTCACTGCACAGCTATTTTCAGTTCTCTACAGAAATGTTTGATTGGGTTCAAGTCCGGGCTCTGGCTGGGCCACTCAAGGACATTCAGAGACTTGTCCAGAAGCCACTCTTGAATTGTCTTGTCTGTGTGCTTAGGGTCATTGTCCTGTTGGAAGTTGAACCTTTGCCCCAGTCTGAGGTCCTGAGTGCTCTGGAGCAGGTTTTCATCAATGATCTCTCTGTAATTTTCTCTGTTCATCTTTCCCTCGATCCTGTCTAGTCTCCTCGTCCCTGCCGCTGAAAAACATCTCCACAACAGGATGTTCCCACTTCCATTCTTCAGCATAGAGATGGTGCTAGGTTTCCTCCAGACGTGACACCTGGCATTCAGGCCAAAGAGTTCCATCTTGGTTTAATCAGACCAGAGAATCTTGTTTCTCATGGTCTGAGAATCCTTTAGGTGCCTTTTGGCAAACTTTTATGTAATCAATTTTAGAATAATAATAACGTAACAAAATGTGGAAAATGAGAGGGGGTCTGAATACTTTCCGAATGCGCTGTAGGCAGAAGTGTGCTACATGGCAGACCAATCTGAACTCATCTCTTGGCATATCCAGCCCATCCATTATCTCAGCCAATCATGTCTAGCTGTTAAGTTCCTGCCTTTTTCAGTGACTACACCAACAAGGCTCGTAGTTGACATTTTTTATTCGTATTTACAGATTACGTACAAGTTTGTTATTGAGTCACATGAAAGTTCCAGAAGGCATTCCTGCCCCCCCAAAAAAGCATTTTGATTAAAAATAAATGTTTACGTTCTAATGCCTCTCCTGTGAACTACTGACCTAATACATACTCCTAGTTTCCTGAAACGAGTCACATATACCTTTATAGTGATGGTGCAGATTTGTATAAAGGCTTGTATATACCTATAAAGTACTATCGTCATCTATATTTATTTTTCATATTTTTCATTTCATATTTTTCATATTTTTTATATTTTTCATTTTTCATTTTTATTAGTCATACATACAGTAGATTTAGCATTTAGGATATAGCAGATTCAGCATCGTCACCCTGTACAGCAATGCAGTATAATGCTGATGCATGAACAGCCCTGGCTGCAGAATAGTAATCCATATTTTAATACTGTTCTGTGTTCAGCCTGCTGCTGTATCCAGCCTGCTACTCACATCCTCTGGTGTTTTTCATAAGGATTCTGTGACTACATAGGTTTCTGGAGCATACCTCAGGTAAACAGAGTTCATCGACACAAAACCACAGTGAAATAAAACTTTACCTCACTTGAAAGTCTAAAGTTGACATTTACATTATGTTAGGCAGTGCTTATTTTGAGCCAGATCCTCTCAGATTTGACTTACTTCGTTCCGACAGCTATTTACCCGAATCCTGTACCTCTCGCGGCATGATTTATTAATTGTCTCACTGTTCGCACTGTAAACATTCTAATAAAAGTGAAGAGTGTTAAATCAAGTTGCGTCTTTGTTATTTATTCCGCCCCGCAGAAAGACCATCATGTAAAAGCGCGGGCATCCTTCTGTGTAATCATCCTATCCTGTCAGACTGATTCCAGACCTGCTCTCTTATTTGTACTTAGAGGTTATGGGGAGGGCCGGTGCGGTAAGTAACTGATCTTGACACAGGTCTTGGTAGTGGTGGTCAGCTAGTGAAGAGGTCCCTACGTGATCATGTCACCTAGCCTAGGGAGTCATCTCCCTACTGAAATTAAAATGTGGGAAAGCCAAATAAAAAATGGATAAGAAAAGGTAATCGAGTTTGATGACATTTTGATGACAAAAATCCAGAGAAACCTGGTGAATCGAACCCAGAACTAGTCAGAAAACTGTCAGTGCTTGAGGAGAGGAGTAAGGGGCAAACTGATCCTGATGGCGATGCCTTAGCTTGCAGCACAGTTCAGCATCACCACTGGCACCTCCACTTTGCAGGTTGGCCTTCTACTAGCGAGTCATACTCGGCGGGAGA
Organism: Oncorhynchus keta; assembly: GCF_023373465.1. NCBI lineage: Eukaryota > Metazoa > Chordata > Actinopteri > Salmoniformes > Salmonidae > Oncorhynchus > Oncorhynchus keta. The sequence continues at coordinate 8,630,078 of NC_068446.1, forward strand.
GGGAGACAGGGAGCTAGGGGTGGACAGTGTATCCACCGACAAAGTGCCCAGAGCAGGTGCAATTTGCAGTTCAAGATCAAGCAAACGTTTAACCCCTGGCTTGTCATGCAGATTTCAAAGCTGGGCTGTACAACAAAAGGTAGAGAGCTTGGGTCTAGAAAAGACTGGATGGATTAAACTAGCTAACAAAAGTGTGGGTGGAATGTACAGTAACATCCTCTGCCTCTGACATAAAAACAAACTGAGCTCTCAGAAAAAGATTTGTTGAACATGCCCGAACCAAGGCGCATTTGGTGGCAGCAAGCATTTTAGACAAAGCTAAGGAGGACACCCAGGTTATAGTTAACACTTAAAATAACAAAATAGACACTGCAGACAGTCTTCCAAACAGCCTTAGAAGGAGACTCAACATCACAGCCACAGGCCCGCTCATGGCTTTGAGCAAGAAATTGACTGTCAAGAGTTTAATGGACTTGACATGTGAAGAGTCAAGTTTTTCCTTTACAAACTTGTTCTGAAGTTATATTGTGATATTTATGTGACATTGATGTCTTAAGAATTATATGAAATTCAGGTCTTGGCCCCACAGCTGAGTATGTGTGCATATGCATATGGCGGGTGTTCTGCAGTGACGTCTAAACTGTTCATGTACACTGATGTCTAGAAAAGTAGGCTATAAGAAATTTGGACTTGTTTAAGCCCTGCAGCTACACTCAAGTATGTAGGCATACTGTACTGCAGTGACATCTAAAATGCTTTGAATCAGCACCTTGGAGAGTGCTGTCCATTTCACCACCATAGATAGTAGGCTACTTGACTGTTTACACGTTGTGTTTGTCACTTTTTTTCTCAATGTGTTCTGGTACCTCAGAGCCCTCCGGATACCCCCCCCCCTTGTGCTCACTATGTGTTCCAGGACCTCCCGATTTAAAAAATAAATTGTCTATTTTCAGCAACATTTAGTATTTGGGATTCTGAATTTATTGTTTAAAGGGGTAATCTGTGATTTGTACTTCCATTTTTGGACCTTTAAATTAATTATATAAATCTGTTGATTCTTGAGGAATATATTTTATGAATGCCTTGACCGCTCAGTTATTACTCAAACTGCAGAATGTAGTCCAGATACTGTATCTACCTGGTACTATCAGCTTTTCTCCTGCAGTCTTTAAAATGTTCTGAGGAAAACAAAGAAAGTGTGGTAATTAATCCTAACTTGGATGAACCTAGAAGTAGTTATTTGATTGGAAATGAGGGAAATCACCTCTGTGAGTATTAAGGTAATGCACATACATCTACAGTATGTTCCTCATTTGAACCCTATGTTATCCTCAAGTTTAATGTATGGCAGTGACACAACTTTAACTTCAGCCTTTAATGAAGATTTTACAAATGGCTTTATTAATTAACGCTATTGTACAGTGTTAGCCACCACCCTTCTTCCTAGCTATGAGGACCATCAAACACCTTAAAGACTATGGGCTCAATTCAATCTGTATCGCTGATGCGTTACAGATAGTGTGCAAAACGTTTCAAGTTCATTTCCTATTGAGACGAAATTGCAACATTGACCATGAATGCAGTCTCCTCTAACACTGGAACAATGCGTTTAAATTCCAATTAAGCTGTAATGCTGAATTTCTGTGATACGGATTGAATACTGCCCCTATGTATCTATTCATTTGGGATTTCTCATAATTTATATTTGTTTTTATCTGTTTATAGAAATGTTCATATTCAGTGTTACTGAACACTGTTTTTATTGACCCTTGTGATCATGGTTTATCTGGCAGGTGTAATCAGCATATATCATCCCCCTCCATCTGCTGTTGAATAATACAATACGTGACAATGTGGTTCGTTGTCATCTTTCATTGTAAATCCACACAGTCACATTGAAGCTACAGAAAGCCAAGGGCGCTTAACGCTTAACTTGTGGTAACATCCATAAGTCTATTGACGCCTCCGTCAAAAAATCCCCATCAAAATCTGTCAGTTTAAGCTAGAGATATCCACATGGCCTGCGTCTCAATCCACCACATCCGCCTATGTCAGCCTTCCACATCTGCGGTGGAAGGTGGCTGAGCTACAGAGGTGTTTGTCAGACAATGAGACATCTCTAAAAATCAGTCTTCTCATGGAAACATATGTAGAGTCGGAAAAAAAACTAATGGAAAGATCAGATTCTCGCAAACACAACGGTGTTCTCCGTTTTGCTGTATGACCCCCACAAGTGTCACAGGACTCTTCTGAGGGTAGCCTGGTACCGGTTGAAAAAATTGAAGTATGGAGGTAGTTTTGTGCCAACAAAAAAAAGGGGTTAAATATGTGTCCAAAACCCCAAAATATTACCTGAGCTTTCTTAATCTCCTAGATTATAGGACAGACACTTCAAAACCTTATTCCTTATAATACATTATTTGAGTGTTTTGCCATTTATGAATGTCTTATTCAATGCGTTTCTATGGGCTATAGTAGAAAAGGCCAAATTCTATATTATATCAAATAATTCAAACAAATGATAATTATTCCTACAGGGGCCATAAAATCAAAAATCAACTAGTTAAATGATCCATGGTATGACCATCTTATACCAATTCCATATGATAGCTTAGTTGAAGCTAGTCTTATAAATCATTCTTTAACCTGTCTCCTCCCCTTCATCTACACTGATTTAAGTAGATTTAACAATCAACATCAATAAGGGATCATAGCGTCCATCTAGATACACCTGGTCAGTCTAAGTCATGGAAAGAGTTCTTAATGTTCTTAATGTTTTGCACTCTCAGTGTATAATGAGAAAACATGACATTGATTTAAAATATACTTGGCAAAAAGACAATAACAAACAATTGTTTTATATAACCTTAGTAATCCCCTTTTCATTGTAAGAATCTGAAAATGTATATTGGCCTATTCTAAAAGAACAGCTAGTCCAGAATGTGAGCAGAATACTTTTAATATGTATCATTTAGATAGCATTTACAGAGCTGTCAGAAAAACAACTGGATTTTCCTCTAATAGGGGCTAGGCAGCTGTGTCTACTGCTGTGTATGTCAAGGGCTGAGCTGAACACATGGTGGCCAAGAACAATACCTCAATGTGGTATGATTTGGTCCAGACCGGGGTGCGCCCCCAGACCCAACGTTTAAACATCTGGACATCTGGGTTACACAAATTAGCTTTCTCTGAATCTTGGATCAATGGATATTTTTCCCTTAATGTTTTTTTCCCAAATGAGTGAAAACTGTGCCTTGTCATCATGGAATACTGAGGGGGATGGAAAGATGGAAATACATTCAGCCTCCACTCACCATATGAGTGACTTTAGCCATTAGCTCACGTCAGCCCAAATGATCTTACCTTATTCCCTTTCTATGTTTACTTTCTCCTTTAGCGCTTCTCCTTTAGCCGATCTGGGGTTTACTTAATGAAATCACACATCCATATCATCCATTCCGCTGCGTTCTTAAATATGCTAACGAGTCCTATGTCGAGCCTGCTCACCGCACATTTTCAATTAGTTACGTTGTCACCCGGATAAATGTGTCATTGAAAATGCAACCATATGCTCACACCACTTAATATCAGGGGAAAGATTAATAGTAAATGATTGAGCGATTGCACCACTCTGGAACACTAATATTGCTGGCTGATAAGATATTAAATGAATCCAGACCCTGATATGAGGAGTCAAGCATGAAGGCAGTAGTATTTTCCTTCCTTCTGATTGACTGAACATTGAGCTGTGACATAATTGGGTTGGTAACAAAGTGACCGTGGAGTGTGAATAAGTCTTTAACAAGGCTTTTGATCTGATAAACACGCAGCAAACACCGAGGCAATGGAGGCCCTCCCATTACAAGCTGCCAGACATACTGTACACGCAGACAGGCACATCTTCTGGGCTGCTGCTGGAGTTGTATTGTGGGTAGCAGCAGTCATTCTCATTCAAGGTAACAAGGTAACAAGGTAACAAGGTAACACTTGATATCACCTCGGCACTTAGCTATGTACGAAATTGGATGTTGTTTTATCTCCTTATTGGCGATGCACTTGTCTTTCTTTATGCCACTGTTACAGGTAATGGCATGTATAAAATGGCGATACTGACTCTCGATCAAATCCTCTCGTCAAACAGTGTGTTACTAATTTCCAATTTTCTTCCCACTCAGTAAACCTGTTGGCTATTATCTCACTAACACATCTCATCTACACCTCAACATACGCTCTCATCTGTCTTTAACAAGGTAATATACCACAGTAAACAAGGTATTTGTTCTTCACATACATGCAGTGTGGGAGAATCATTCGCAACATTGTCTTTATTTTCACTTCAACTAACACCTGTGAACTAAGACGTGACTTCAAGAATGAATCTATGTATCTCTTTTACCCTCATTGCTGGGTCTGCTCCTTCGCTTCTGTCATAATCTACTTCCCTCATCTCTTGCCTTTATCAAAATGATAACACATCCAAACCACTATAAACCGTTTGTCCATGTTCTCACGTATTCCCCGTCCCAGATGTTGGTGGGCCCGTCCGTCTGGTTCTCTTATTGTGTGTTTTTTATTAGCATAGCCGCCCTCCCACATGGCACACACGTACCAGACCCCAGCAGGTGGAGACATCTCAGAGCAGCAGGGGTGAGCCTGTCCACCGACACAGAGGGAATACCACTCTGAACTCCCCCACCGCCCGCCTGCTCTATCTCCCTCTCTATCAGACCCCTCGTCCTCCTCCCCATCCTCCTCCCCAGCACTCAGCCAATCTAGAGACTGTCTAGGAATGATAAATGGAGGACGGAAGACCGATGGCCACAGCCTCAGAGGGAGCAAATAGAATAGATGATCCAGGGCCGTTAAACTGCTTCCTGTCGCAGCCGATGACAGTCAAAGTGTTGTTGAGGTGTTGACGCGATGATGTCTGATCCGTGGTTGTTGGATAATTGAGGGGATGGTTGCAGCATGGATGTGTTGGTGTTATTTTTGTAAAAAAAACGATTCAAATAAGGAACTCCCTTTGAGACTTTTCTCATTGGGAGACCTGAGCATGAAGGCAGCTCCTAATGGATATTGTAAATGGGTATTGAGATGTGTGTCCGTGGTGTGCTTTCTAAGGAGTCATGGATATTGAAGTATTGGCCTCAAAATGTGATTTTCTGTGGAATTGCTAGTAATTGGCATGTCTAATTATGAAGTATTCTCAATCAATTATGGAACATTCTCCAGAATGATGAAACATGTCATTCAATTACACACACTTTTAAATCCACTACATAATCATATCAATTAGTACCCACATGCAGGTTTTATGAGAACACATATGCAGTGTGCATTTCAAATCATGCCTTTTCTTGCAAAACAAACTTTAATCTGTGTACACGCATACGCACACACTCTAATACACACACAAACACACACATTGTAATGTTGTGGCTTTGTGGATTTTATATTGAAAATGTATCATATTAGAGTAATAATGTATTGTATGATGTGTTGTTTTATTTATGATGTCGGCCGCTGTGTTTTGTTGTGATACAACTGTTTTAACCCTGTTTGGACCCCAAGGGATCCTTCCTCTGATTTAGGAGATAGACATCTATATCTCGATTTCATTATCTCAGATAACATTTGTACGCTCAGCTCCACTTTGCACTCATCACTGAAATGAATGAAAACCTGGCTTCCATTGCTTTGGCTCCTTTAGCAAAAGCTATAAGAGAAATTAAACCCAACCACACCCCAGGGAAAGTCTGATGATACAAATGAACATTATATTAAAGAGCCAATGCAGTGAAATACATGTTTGCCCTGTGTATAGAACTTCAACAAGGGTTCTGCTTGCAAATGCTGGCAGCAAACTAGTTTGTTGCATTTTTTAACACGGTTAGTTCTTGTCAAGAATGAAATGGAAGTGGCAGATTTAGTTGATTTTGATCCCGATTGTGGAAGATATTTTTGATTTTGATCCCGATCCTATGGAAGCACTGTTTCCCCTAGTAGCAATCACCATTGATGGGATTGAAAATGAGTCCCAGGAGAATACTGAATTATGTGGAGGAGGTAATCCCGACATACAGTGACCTCTCCTTTTGGGCTCACTTTCGGATGGGCTGGTAGACCTTCCAGGCACGTTGCAATACATTTGTATATTGTATTTGTATCAGATGTTACATATGATGTGCATACTACTCTTTAATAATGTCTGAACCCTAAATACAATCAAACAATCAAGCCCAGCATCAATGATCTAGCTAGCTAGCCAACCACAGCTTTGAAGTCTCTATTCACATTGTGTTTGGTCAGTTGAATTGTCATTTCAACAACTGAATTAAAAGCAAAGATAACATATCAACATTTAGGCCAATACATGTTTCATTGTCCAAATGTAAAAAGCAATGATTCACCAATACTTAATTAATGAATTTAGTAACAGCATCCTCATGAGTTATAGCCTATTATTAAAGATACTCTGCACTGTACACCTATGTAAACTGCCTATCATTAGCTACTGACGCCATCTACTGGCAGATTATACATTGGAATTGTGCGGTAATGCAACACCACCAATGAATAACAGATTAGTCAAGATTGTTGAGTGTTCTCAGCTGAAAGACAAAGCTTACATACTCTTATTTTGCCTTGTTCCACATACTGTGTGAGGACCTGATTCCTCCAGTGCCTCATAGCGATGGACCCATTGAAAATAGGCTGTTGGCCTCCCTGTGGCTTATTGCCAACCAAGAAAGTGGCGGACCAGTTCAACCTCAGCAATGGAACATTGCATCACCAATTCATTCAAGTGGGCACAGGCCTCACCCAGCTGGTGCCTGACTATGTGAAGTGGCCTTCTGTAGAGCAGCTGCCAGTGGTAGAGGCTGCGTTCGAAAGACGTTCCCTGGGGTGATTGGGTGTATAGATGGCACCCATATTAATCATCAGGGGACCCTCCAACAACAGGGATGCCTACATAAACCGAAAAGGCCATGCCAGCTTCCAACTCCAGGCAGTGTGCGACAGCCAGCTCATGTTTACAAACATCTAAACAGGGAATGTTAAGCAGAGCGAAACAGGGGAACCGAAGAGCAGACTCAGATGAGGAAACAGGGATGAATGAACAAAAATATTTATTGTTACACAGAGCGACATGGAGTGCAGATCCGGGGAAGCTTGGATAAGCTGCAGAAAAAAACAGATGTGGAGACGGAGGTTGGAGTTGGCTGAGTAGCACAGGGTAAACAGGTCCTGAGGAGATTCCAAGGTAGTGGTGATGAGTAAAATCCAGCGCAGGGAAGTTGGGTGGTGATATGTGGAGCAGGAGACAGGAGCCAGAGAGGTAGCTGCAAAGAGAGGATAAACATACTCAGGCAGAGAAACAGGCACAGCAAAGTAACAGGATCTTGAGTAATCATAAATGGCTAGAATAATGAACTGACTGAGCAGAGATTACGATCTGGCAGAGTGGAAGTGGCAGGACTGAGTATTTGTAGAGGTCTTGATTATGGAACGAGTTGCAGCTGGTAGGGATCTGCTCTGACTCCAGCACACCTGTCTCCAACCGCACAATCACACAGAGGGAGTAACTGCAGGTCAAGAAGACATTGGATGAACACCAGAGGGCGTAGCAGGAGCAGATGTGATAGGGAATGTTGATTCTGTGCACAATGCCAGCGTATACAGGACCAGCGACCACAAACCATCTGCTTGGGGATTCTGTGTACCCCCTGAGTGTGGACTTAATTGCCACACTGACGATGAACACAATCATTTCAACCAGGTCCACAGTTCGACACATGGACACATTGAGAGGGTGTTTGGGCTACTCAAGTGCAAGTGGAGGAGACTGCTGCACTTGGACATGTTCCTTCTAAACAAAGTACCCCATTTGATTACCAGTGCATGTGTTCTCCACAACTTGGTCCTGATCCATGAAAGGATCCCAGAGGTAATACCAGTGGAGGCCCCCATTGACCCCATCCCTGACCCTGCTCCAGACCCCCAAAGGACAGCTGTTTGACAGGCAGCAATAATAAAAAGAGGGACAACCTGATGATGCTGCTCTAAGCTACAACACACATCTATGATCACAGTTGTGTGTGTGTGTGTGTGTGTAGTGATGTTGGGGTTGGTGTGGGTAGCGGGTGACAGTGTTGCGTGTGGGAAAGGATGATATACTTACTGGGGGGGTCACTGCAGGAATACCATAGAAGACCCCCTCCATGATGGAGTAGAACTCCCACTTCCTTCTCCCCTGCCCCGTCTTCTGATGCCCATTAATGATAGCCTTGTACCTGTGTACCTGACATACAATTTTGCATCACGAGTGAACATTAGCGATAGTTACTCACTAAGCAGCAGCAGCTGCTCTCTCTCTTTCCATGTGTGTGTGTAAGTAAGTAATTGAAACAGTGAACAAGCCAGCAATAGGAAAGAGGACAAAGGAATGAAATAGGAGAAATACAAAGAGGAGTTGATACAGTTGAGGTCGTAAGATTACATACACCTTAGCTAAATACATTTATCCTCTGCGCATGGAACCCGCTAGCGGGCTAAAATTCCACAACATACAGTGATCGCTACATAAATAGTCAAATTAAACATTCATGAAAATGCAAGTGTCTCACATGTATCGAAAGCCTAGGATCTTACTAATCCAACTGCGTTGTCAGATTTAAAAAAGGATTTACTGGGATAGAATACGATGCAATTATCTGAGCATAGAGCCCCACAATTGTTTTTTTTTTTACCAGCACAGGCGTAACATAATCAAACTGCATTAAAATAAATTGTTTACCTTTGACGATCTTCGTCTGTTTGCAATTCCAATACTCATTGTTACACAATGAATGATCTTTTGTTTGATAAAATCCATTTTTATAGCCTAACACGAAACACTTTGTGAACCGCTTGTGTCGTGAATTCCTTCTCATTCCATTTGACGACACATTCCAGGTAAATAACCCACACAGAACGTGACTTTTCCAGTCATGTTTAGCTTCACTGCAATCAACTGGTTTGTTTGTAACACAATCAAACCTGATGGGCCATTTCACGGGACGTATTGACAAAGATTTGAAGACAACAAGTCATGACTTTGTGCAATGACCACTGATCGTCTTGAAATCTAGCTGGTAGATAGCCAATGAGCGGAGGTAAACGGCAATACGCCATGTTTATGTGTTGCAAGACCAACCCATGTAGTATGCTCCAGAGTAAAGTGAGTCATTCGCTATTGAAGTTTCATACCGGAAGGAGAAACACATATTACGCACTGCATAGCTTGGTAAACGCGTAGATTCAGCTGATTATATATCAATCATTATGGCGACTAAGTCAGGGAAAGCTAAATCTAATTCTAGATATACAGATGTACACAAAATTCTTGAATAAATTGATTGGGAAGGTGAGACTTGTTGTTGGATGATTCATTTAGCGATTGTGGAGGAATATTTTTTGAACGGGAGAGGACATCGTTTTGGACTGGTAAGTTCTTATCATGCTAATGCCCTTGTTTGAAATTAACAATATAAATATTATTTGTGATTTTTTATTTATTTTAGAAGCAATATATAAACATGTAATGTCATGAAATGTGAGATGTGTGTGTCTGACGCCCTATCCGGTGTCTTGTGTGAATTTAAGTATGCTCTCTCTAATTCTTTCTTTCTCTCTCTCGGAGGACCTGAGCCCAAGGACCATGCGTCAGGACGACCTAGCATGATGACTCCTTGCTGTCCCCAGTCCACCTGGCCTTGCCGCTGTTCCAGTTTCAACTGTTCTGCCTGCGGCTATGGAACCCTAAACTGTTCATTTTAACTCTTAATGTGCTGTCCTGTTGCACCCTCTACAACCACTGTGATCTCCACCCAGCACAGCCAGAAGAGGACAGGCCACACCTCATAGCCTGGTTCCTCTCTAGGTTTCTTCCTAGGTTTTCGCCTTTCTAGGGAGTTTTTCCTAGCCACCGTGCTTCTACACCTGAATTGCTTGCTGTTTATATAAATAGATTTGATAGAGGACTGAGGTTCTTCCAAATATTGAAAGTGTGTAAATAGTTACCCATGTTATTTTGTAAATATATATATATCTTCTTTTTTTCCATTTTGGGGGGGGGTGTTAGAATACCATTTTGGTATTTTGTATATAGTTATTTGTTTCGATATGTATACCTTCAACAATTTGGGTACATTTGGGCTACTTGTGTGGGACACCTGGGTGATAAATGTCATGTAAGCACACTCATTTTGGAAGTTATCATTCTGAAACTTTGCACAAGTACTGTTGCCCTCTTGTGTTTTTCACTGAAATTGTCCCCATCATCCTGAATCCTTTCATCTTGTTCATTTTAAAGATACAACAATAAAAAAAAACGTATGTGTTTTTTCATTGTATTATCTAAACCACATCTATTGTGTTATATTCTCCTACATTCAATTCACCTGTACACAAACTTCAGAGTGTTTTCTTTCAAATGGTACCAAGAATATGCATATCCTTGGTTCTGTGCCTGAGCTACAGGCTGTTAGATTCAGGCGGAAATTGCACAAAGTAGGGGGGAGCTGTAAGAGGTTAAACTCAGTTTTTCACAATTCCTGACATTCCATCCTCGTAAAAACTTCCCTGCCTTAGGTCAGTTAGGAACACAACTTTATTTTAACCTTTTCACACATACCATCACACGGGTGTGATCATTCTACAGTGGACCATGAAGCGTACGATCACACTCGTGTGATTAGAACGCGTATTGAAAATGCTTATTTAGAACGGCCAGTTTCTAATGACGCAACAATCAGCATTTGAGCTGGCCACACTTTTCAGAAACTATTTACACAAACACAGTCCTTACAAAGTTATGTCTAGAATGTGAGCAGTTTATTTTTGGATGCAATTTTCAGATATTCACAGGCTACATTTGTCCTAGCGCTATGATTTGTTTCAGCGCGCAGCCATGTTTTTTCCCTCACAGAAACCAAAGATACGAGAAGACAAGTTGTCTGTTTAAAGAATGCATGTTGAATGAATGTGTCGCCTACCATCGTTCACATCCCACCATTCACTTCTGGAAGTTCTCAAAAATGAGTGAACCCTTACTCACCTCATTTTGTTATAGCATCTTTGGTCCGACAGACATTGACGTGAGACCCAGAATGCATTGTATGTCAACAAACAAGGGTCCACACATAGCTGGAATTAGCTTAGCTCATCATAATCAGTACAACCTTCAAAAAAGTATTTCACACACACTATGTGCCCATTACAATCTATGCAAGAATCGGAATTGAAAAACACGAGAATAATACAGTAAATATATCAATAATTACCTCACAAAACATTTTGATCGTGATTTATTGATATAAATCGTGCGTGCAGGCAGTCAATCACGTAACTTCTCACGCCCACTCTGAGCCATTCAGTGTTGTTGTTTATGTTTGTAGGGAAGACTGCATTTAATCAACAATGCTACTGCCATCGTAAATGACCCGTTTTACAAAATTAGAAATGTCAACAGCTGGCAATAAAGTGACATCCATGTCCTCTCCACTGTCCATACAGCAACCATGTGGGCCACAGGGAAGGTGGACCACCTGGCGGGAGAGAGAAAAAATCAAACCAGACTGCGTGCCTGACGATAACCTAAAAATGGGGACAGTGGTTAAGGCGGACATGATAAACAGCTTTGTGGAATGCACTCAGAAAATGACCCAGTATTATAAGAAGATATATTTTATTTTTTCCAGGGTAGCTTCAAAATACAACAAGCCAATACTTCTGACATAATTAGCATTGTTTTACAGAGCTAATAGAATGTAGCTAGCTACATAAGCACGATTGAATACAACACCATAAAGTCTATGAATCGAGTAACGATACATTGCATGTCAGCGGTTTTAAGGAATATACACAAATATATTATGCTCCAGACACACAATGAGCGACAGTAGAAACAGTAATAACACAATATAAAGAAACTTATAACGTAATAAGTCAATTACTTTGATGGAAACACAGTCTAGATTTGAACCTGGGTGTCTGTAGAGACGCCTTTAGCACAGAAATGCTGTGCCTTAGACAGCTGCGCCACTTGGGAGTCATAAGGTCAGGGTAGCTTCAAAATACAACACATGCTAATGTTTTGACACAATTAGCATTGTTTTCCAGAGCAAATATAAGAATGTAACTAGCTACCTAAGCATTGAGTATAACACCATAAAGTTTTAGAAATTAGTACCTCGCGTGTCTGCGGTTATAGGGAATATCCACAAAAATATTATGCTACAGTAGAAACGACATAACACGACATGCAGAAACTATTATAACGTAATAAGGCACTTACTTTGATGGAAATGCACACATCTCCCAAAGTTATCATAGGTAACGAAACAACTATGACTGTGATGCAGGCAACAGGCGAAAAATGTGAACACGTGTGTGCAGGATGGGAGATGAGCAAATGTCTGCAGACTTGAACCGCACTAACAATTGGGAAGTGTTTGGGGAATTTTGTCCGGGTCAGAAATGTCGAAAGAATTTAATCGGTCCGTAAAAGTAAAAATGACTACTTATGTGAATTAATAAGGCGGAACACATCTCAATTCAAACTGTTCTTAGAATATAAAAAACTTGTTAAATTTTTTTTGAAATTGACAATTTTGACAATATATAAAAGAAAGGCTGTGTGCCTTGGTTTGAGGGCAGAGCAGATTAAATGTACTGTTGCGTAACAATCACATTCTGGAAGGGAGAGAACATTCTAACATCATGTGCATTAAAAACTCACGCTGGGGCGACCTTTAGAGATATTTGGAACTCATGCAAGAAAGGGTTAAGAATGTGAAATGTCAGAATAATAGTAGAGAGAATGATTTGTTTCAGCTTTTATTTCTTTCATCACATTCCCAGTGGGTCAGAAGTTTACATACACTCAATTAGTATTTGGTAGCACTGCCTTTAAAATAATTAACTTGGGTCAAACATTTGAATGATAAGTGAAATAATCTGTTTGTTAACAATTGTTGGAAAAATGACTTGTGTCATGCACAAAGTAGATGTCTTAACCGACTTGCCGAAATTTGCGGAGTTGTTGAAAAACGAGATTTAATGATTCCAACCTGAGTGCATGTAAAATTCTGACTTCAGCTGTACATAGCAATACACACCTGTGCTTCAGACTCCTTCACTTCGCAATCACGTCTCCCAGGTCAAAGTACTGGGAGAAAGTAACTTTCTCCTGCAGCATTCAAGCTACAATTTCCCAGGACTTTCTCTTCTGGATCAAGGGGCTCTCAAATTTGTCTTTAGAATTTATCCATGTATCCATAGGCAGCATTACAGATAAGTCGGTCCAGATAAATCCTGAAATTCAACAAAACCAAAAGTTTGGCTACCTAGGTTAGCCAGCTAAAATAGCTGGTTAGTAAGACAAGGCTGCTTACGTTTCTAGTTAGCTTGCTAGTTTCTCTGCTAAATAGGAAAAATGTAAATTGAGCAACACAATAAAATGCATAAATAACGAACAGCATTCAACATTTGCTAGCGTTTAATTACAAGTTAATTGACAAATAGTAATTTTACTAACCCGTAGCTCTTCCACCTGTTTTCCATCTTCCAAATGTGTGTTCACCACACGCAAACAAACTGTAAGCTAACGTTGGCAAACGTTCACAGCCAATAGCAAGCTAACTGTCATGCCCTAATCTGTTTCACCTGTCCTTGTGCTTGTCTCCACCCCCTTCCAGGTGTCGCCCATCTTCCCATGATCCCTGTGTATTTATACCCTTAGTTCTCTGTCTGTTTGTTGCCAGTACGTCTTGTTCGTTCAAGCTTCACGGTTTTCCTGTCAGCTCCTATCGTTTCCCAGCCTCTCTTTCCTCATCCTCCAGGTTCTTGACCCCTCTGCCTTACCCTGAGCCTGCCTGTTGATAACTGTACTCTGCCCGAGCCTGAGTCCGCCTGCCGTCCTTTGCCTTACACTGGTTCTTCTGACCCCTGCCTGCCTTGACCTGTCTTGCCTTGACCTGTTCAACAGTCTGCATCTGGGTCTTACCTTGATGACTGATACTAACAGAGTTTTTTAAATATAATGTAGCTAGCGTTCTGTTACTGTAATTGAATTATGCCAATGTGTTTCATGAATTGAAAACCCTTAATCTATTTTATGAGAATTTGTAAGATTCTTGTTTGCATAAAATAGACGGAGACCAGCCATTTCAATAATAGGTAAAATAATTTATTCCCCGGAGCGCGCTGCCCGTTCCCACGAGCAACAGTTTATATACAATAACATGACGTCATTTCATTGCTTAACAGAATCCCTTCCTCTCGACCGGACAAAGTGAGGTGAAAAGTTCATTCTAACTTACTAATACACTCCCAGGTAACTTTTGACCCTCAACGTTATCGATCACCACTTAGCTGACAGTTCTAATTAACAGAAACGACAGTGAGTGCACTCGCTGTCTAATCTTAAACACCCCAGAGCTCAGTTTCGTCGGTTCAACCATAGGTTAACGACCTTATCTGTTTACACAGTCCACTTCTTTCTTCCTAGCTGGAATGGTGTCTATTAACTTTAATTACTCCTTGTCTGTGTCACACAATCCCATCTTATGAACTCATATTGTTAATCAGATATAAAACAGAGTATAAGATTAGTCACAGTTCCAATTTAAAATTATTTGTTCAGTCATTTAATCATAATTTTACTAACACGTTCACAAACATTTTCCTTGTTGAACACATCTCAGTTTTAGGTACACCACCCCATTCAGGAAATGGTTAGTTCCTACAGACAGTGAGTCATGTGGCCGTGGCTTTGCTATATAAAGCAGGCAGGCAGAAAGCCATCAAGGCATTCACTTACTGCTTGACTGAACGTTAGAATTGGCAAACGATTGACCTGTGCAACTTTGAGCATGGTATGATCGTTGGTTTCAAGCGTGCCGGTTCCAGTATCTCAGATATTCCCGGGCCTCCTGGCCTTTTCACACATGACAGTGTCTAGGATTTATTGAGAATGGAGCAAGTCAAAAAACAATAAGTCAGCGTCATTTCTGTGGGCAAAAAACAGCCCATTGATAAGAGAGGTCAAAGGAGAATGGCAAAAATTGTGAAAGCTAACAGGCGGGCCTGGTTAGTGATTCATTTTATCTATATTTCTGCTTGTTGTGACTATATCTTTGGCTGGAAAAATGGCTGTGTGTTTTTGACTTGGCTATGACCTAACAATCATATGTTGTGCTGTAGCTGTATAGCATTTTTAAATCGGACACGATCGGTAGATTAACAAGATGTTTATCTTTCATTTGCTGAATTGAACTTGTTGATATGTGAAAGTGACATATTTCAAAAAATATTTTGAATTTCGCGCATTGCCTTTTCAGTGGAATGTTGTCGAGGGGTACCCCTGCCCTAGAAAGGTTAAACTTGTTTCTTAGCAATTTTTGTGTTGCTTTACTGTTTTTAATGCTTTATTGGGAAGCTTATCAGAAGTAGACCTGCTCATGTTATTTATATTGGACATGATCGTGCAGGGTGAGCTGCACACAGTGGACTTCCTATACAGAAAGGAATGATTTGTTACCAAATAAAATGCTTTTAGTTTTAGAGATGTTCCAGGACCAGTTCATTACTGGCCACCCATTCCAAAACAGACTGAAACTCTTTGTTAAGGGTGTCATGATGTTGCCCTCTTTGGGTACAGCAAGCACCATCCCCCTCTCCCTGCTTCTCCTTGCTCCATTCAACCAGGCTGCTGTGGTCAGTGAGGTCGTAAATTCCCAGGGAAGACCCTGCCATATGGCCACACAGTATAGAGATAGAGTGAAGTTTCATAGAGAACAAAGGAATTTATTCCACCTCACAGAACTTGAGGTCCGAACAACGTTTACGTTCCGGAGAAGGTATAAAAGATCGGTAAAGAATCCAGCTGCGAACTGGTCCGTTTGTTACAATTTGGGGAAGCTCATGGGAGACGGTGTGGCCACATTACCATAACGCTGTTTATATAATAGCCTCAGATATGAGGTTTACATCTAATTGTTGTATAAGATGAATGACTGAGTATGATACTGTTTGTAAAATTGTGTAATGTCATTTTGGACTGTTTAATGAAGGAAACTCCAATTCCCTTTTGAGTTTAACTAAATCAGAGGACCGCCCATTGAGCCCAGTTAGAGTCAGGCATCCTGGGACAGCCCCTTTCTGCAATTCTGAATAAAACCCCAATTTGAGAAATTCCCATTAGACCATGTTTCTCTAAATCACGGGACTACAAAGGTTGCAGACCATTGTTGAATCTTTTTACCATACAACGTTGTTAAACTCTTAGACTATCGATACCGACAGAATAAGAACAAGTCTTTGATATTAATTACTAGTCTGCAGATAGGAATTTGGTATCATTGAACGAGAAGAACAACAACTGCCGAAACATCCATTCTACAACAACATGAATGAATATCACTCTGAACTATCCACTATAACCACGACAGAGAGAGAGAGACGGACAATTCTACAAAAGAAACAAACTTTTCAACAGCTATCCAGACGACACACTGAGCGTAAATATATATATTGATTGCAATTGTTCCCGAATGAGTGAGCGTTCATGTGTAAAGGATTAGCATTTCAATTGTTAGAATTATTAACTCTGTAGTGACTTCTTAGTCGACCCCCACTTCCCTTTTGTCTAACAAACCGCCATGCCGGCTAAGCCCAATAGGGCACATTCTTCACTAATTTCTTGTAACCATATTTACTTTGTTTTGTTTATGCATTTATGTGAATTACTTAGTAATAAATAAATGATTTAAGACAATTGATGTATGGATGACTCATAGTGAAGACTGAGTTCGTGCAGATAACCAACAATTTACAACGTTTGGAATGAGACACGACAAGGGTTTCAGTGACTTCATTAGCTGTGGTTGCTGATGCGTATATGCTTGAATCATCAGCATACATGGACCACATGCTTTGTTTAATGCATGGTGACATCACCAGGCAGTAAATGTGTTAATAGACCAATATGATTGAGAGATCCAAACCTCTCAGTCAATAACATCTTGTTTTCCGTTTTCGCATCCACACTCAGAACACTCCCAGATAGTACAAGCAAACTCTTGCTTGAGAAATTGGTCTTAGCTAAGAAGCTATTTTTGTTTCTTTTTGACCATTTTAACTGAAAACAATCACAGGAAGGTACTTCATTGTTATCCAGAAATGTTTTGATATTGAGATATAAATGGCTGCATTGGACCTTTAATAATACTTTATTCCTGGTATTACTCTGCATTGTACTGTATGATGCACATATAAAGTGTGGTACTATTATTCAACCATGCTGAGTCATTTATGAACATTTGAACATCTTGGCCACGTTCTGTTATAATCTCCACCCGGCACAGCCAGAAGAGGACTGGCCACCCCACATATGCCTCTCTAATTCTCTCTTTCTTTCTCTCTCTCGGAGGACCTGAGCCCTAGGACCGTGCCCCAGGACTACCTGACATGATGGCTCCTTGCTGTCCCCAGTCCACCTGACTGTGCTGCTGCTCCAGTTTCAACTGTTCTGCCTTATTATTATTCGACCATGCTGGTCATTTATGAACATTTGAACATCTTGGTCATGTTCTGTTATAATCTCTACCCGGCACAGCCAGAAGAGGACTGGCCACCCCACATAGCCCGGTTCCTCTCTAGGTTTCTTCCTAGGTTTTGGCCTTCTAGGGAGTTTTTCCTAGCCACCGTGCTTTTACACCTGCATTGTTTGCTGTTTGGGGTTTTAGGCTGGGTTTCTGTACAGCACTTTGAGATATCAGCTGATGTACGAAGGGCTATATAAATACATTTGATTTGATTTGATTTGGTTGTAACTCTGTGAACATCGCATCAGAGGGACTTAACCCTCTTCTCCTGCCTGGACAAAGGGAAGCTCAGGCCCATTAGATGACACATTGAGAAGTTTAGCTCTGTGATAAATTGAATGTAAATTGCTAGCGTCTGGCTGATGTCTGGTATGATAAGAATCAGACAGTGCAGCCAGTTAAACTCTGCACATTATTGTTTGTCTATACTCTCCTTTAAATGAGAGCAAAAAGAAACATCCCTTTTTCAGGACCCTGTCATTCAATGATAATTTTTAAAAATCCAAATAACTTCACAGGTCTTCATTGTAAAGGGTTTAAACAATGTTTCCCATGCTTGTTCAATCAACCATAAACAATTAACTTCTTTGGGCCGGGGGGCAGTATTGAGTAGCTTAGA
The DNA here is from genome assembly GCF_023373465.1 of Oncorhynchus keta. Classification (NCBI taxonomy): domain Eukaryota; kingdom Metazoa; phylum Chordata; class Actinopteri; order Salmoniformes; family Salmonidae; genus Oncorhynchus; species Oncorhynchus keta. The sequence goes on from NC_068446.1 coordinate 8,648,345, forward strand.
TGAATAAGGTGCCCAGAGTAAACTGCCTGCTACTTAGGCCCAGTTGCTGATAGATTACCTGAGATGTCCCACTTCCTGGTTGGATTTTTCTCAGGTTTTCACCTGCCATAGAGTTCTGTTATACTCACAGACATCATTCAAACAGTTTTAGAAACTTCAGAGTGGTTTCTATCCAATAATAATAATAATAATATGCATATATTAGCATCTGGGACAGAGTAGGAGGCAGTTCACTCTGGGCACACTATTCATCCAAAAGTGAAAATGCTGACCCCTTTCCCAAAAAAAGGTTAATGCAACCACTGTGTCAGATTTCAAAAATGCTTTACGGAAAAAGCAAACCATGCAATATTCTGAGACGGGCGCTCAGATGGAAACAAAATGTATCCTCCATTTTGGAGTCAACAGAAATATGAAATGACATTATAAATATTCCCTTACCTTTGATGATCTTTATCAGAATGGACTCCCAGGAGATGCCTAAGACAAGGTTACGGGGAGCCAGGACGGACAGCTGATCATCCTCCCAGTGTCAGACCACGTGTAACAACGCCTGCACAGGATCGGTACATCCGAACATCACATCTGCAGGACAGGTACAGGATGGCAACAACAACTGCCCAAATTACACCAGGAACGCACAATCCCTCCATCAGAGATCAGTCTTAAATAGGTTGAGAGAGGCTGGACTGATGGCTTGTAGGCCTGTTGTAAGGCAGGTCCTCACCAGACATCAACGGCAACAACGTCGCCTATGGGCACAAACCCACCATTGCTGGACCAGATATGATTGGCAAAAAGTGCTCTTCACTGATGAGTTGCGGTTTGTCTCACCAGGGGTTATGGTCGGATTCGCGTTTATCGCCAAAGGAATGAGCGTTACACCGAGGCCTGTACGTTAGAGCGGGATCGATTTGGAGGTGGAGGGTCATTCTTGGTCTGCGGCGGTGTGTCACAGCATCATCAGACTGAGCTTGTTGTCATTGCAGGCAATCTCAACGCTGTGTGTTACAGGGAAGACATCCTCCTCCTCATGTGATACCCTTCCTGCAGGCTCATCCTGACATGACCCTCCAGCATGACAATGCCACCAGCCATACTGCTCACTCTGTGTGTGATTTCCTGCAAGACAGGAATGTCAGTGTTATGCCATGGCCAGCGAAGAGCCCGAATCTCAATCCCATTGAGCACGCCTGGGACCTGTAGGATCGGAGGGTGAGGGCTAGGCCATTCTCCCCAGAAATGTCCGGAAACTTGCAGGTGCCTTGGTGGAAGAGTGGGGTAACAGCAAGAACTGGCAAATCTGGTGCAGTCCATGAGGAGGAGATGCACTGCAGTAGTTAATGCAGCTGGTGGCCACACCAGATACTGACTGTTACTTTTGGAGTTAGTTTCAGTTAGTCACATGTCTGTGGAAATTGTTCAGTTTATGTCTCAGTTGTTGAATATTATGTTCATACAATTATTTACACATGTTAAGTTTGCTTAAAATAAATGCAGTTGACAGTGAGAGGATGTACTGTACTGTATGTTGATGCCTGTAATGAACACGAGGGGAGACCAAGAGCTGGTTTCAAGAGCACGGCGTGGCGGGTGTTTATTGCAAAGGACCACAGGAGGAGATAGGTAGCTGGGTCCAGGGCAGGCAGAAGGTCATACACAGGGGGTCCAGAAAGGGCAACAGTACAGGCAGGGATAAGGTTAGTAACATAGTCTGGGAGGTCAGGCAATAGGTAGATAACAGGAAATCCGAAAAATACAGGCAGGGAATAAGCAAAAGGCATCGTTAGTGAGGCAGGCAAAAACTATCATGCACAGGAGGAGTAAATCATGCTCTGGAAGACGTCTCACAAAACAAACAATACTTCAATGTGATGGGGTGCAAAGTACTGAACTAAATAGTGTGTGATAATGACATACAGGTGTGTTAACAGGTGATTAGAATTCAGGTGATTGGGATCTGAGAGTGAGCTGTGTTCGGGGATCTAGGTTTTTGAGGGTGTGAGCTGGAAAGTGAGCTGCGTTCAGGGGATCTACATGTTTGGGGGTGTGAGTTGGAAGCAGGCGTTACAAATCCAGAGTTAAGCATTGTGTATATCGAGAATTTGGCATAATTTGGAACTCTTAGATGGAGCCAAAACTACTTCACAGGCTGGGCATGATTTGGGTGGATGAATGACTGTGGTTGATGTCCTCCAACAGCAAAAAGGTCATTCACCGCCAACTTTAGGCCTACATAAGAGTTAACATTATAGACATGAACAGAGAGAAACAAATTACTTTGGAACCATGTTGTGTTGTATGTATTGTGTGGAAATTGCATAACTAGTGACAATGTGACATGCACACAAAGGGAGACCAAAGGTCCCCATATTCCCTTCAAGGACACATGAAGCAGCTCAGATAAGAAATGTATATAGCTCGTTTCGGCTCCTGACTTCAGTGACAACTGTCTGGCCAGAGTATACATCCATGTAGCAAGGTCCATGGGAGCCTTTAGAAATGCATCTATGTGCTGGAGAACACTGTTTCCCAGAGGGTTCACCCTTTGAACTCAAATGCTGAGAGTCGGGTCACATAAAGGAAATCAACATAATGCCAAAGGTATCTGTAGTGTTGGTCTTCACTAGATACCCATGCTACAGATGATTCCTATGGACACATCCTTCCATTCCTGCCCAGCAGGCCCTAAACGCTACCTCATTAGCTCATGATGCTAACCAGAGCAGGCTGCAAGGGAGTGCACAAAATCTGCCAAACCCACCCCTGTCCCGTGTCCTGCCTCAGCAGTAAGACATGAGGGATAGAGTAGTAAGGGCTGGCACAAATAAACTGAATAAACACAAGCAAATAAAGCATGCCAGCTATCCCTCAGTTTGATACTGATTTTAAGGCCACATTATCAAGGCATGATCACTGTTGTAGCAAGAGAACTTGACAGCTTCTTTAACACTGTATCCTCACAATGCACTCAGACGCAGTAACGGAGTAGCACCAATAATACAACCACCTACAAGGGCCAAGGTTATCCCATATTGCCTTATTATGATGCATAGGCCTATGTGTTAAGTTTATTTGGCTCCCTATTAGTTGTTGCATCAGCCTCAAATATTTTTCCTGTGGTCCACAAACATAAAAGCACAACATAATACACAACAAAATAAAAATAATTATAAAAAGAGAATACAACATAAACAATTACATATAATCCATACATGGTATTTAAAGTGTATTAATGAGACTGGTGGATGAGTGGGATTTGGACTTAAGGATCCCCAGTGAAGATGTATAATGCTATAACTGTATGGCTTGCTTTTGTGGCTGAACGCTATTCTCAGATTATTGAATATTGTGCTTTTGCCATAAAGCTTTTTTATATTCTGACACAGCAGTTGCATTAAGAACAAGTTTATCTTTAATTCTATGTAAAACATATATCTTTCATCAAAGTTTATGATGAGTATTTCTGTTATTTGATGTGGCTCTCTGCAATTTCTCCTGATGTTTTGGAGGCATTTCTGAACATGGCGCCAATGTAAACTGAGGTTTTTGGATATAAATATGAACTTGATCGAACAAAACATACATGTATTGTGTAACATTGCTTCCTGGGAGTGTCATCCGGTGAAGATCGTCAAAGGTTAGTGATTCATTTCTGCTTTTTGTGACACCTGTCTTTGGTTGGAAAATGGCTGAGTGCTCTCTGTGACGAGTTGTTAACCTAACATAATGATATGTTCTGCTTTCCCCCAAAAGCCTTTTTGAAATCAGACACTGTGGTTGGATTAACGAGAAGTGTATCTTTAAAATGGTGTGAAATACTTGCATGGTTGAGGAATTTTAATTATGAGATTTCTGTTGTTTTGAATTTGGCGCCCTGCAATTTCACTGGCTGTTGGCGAGGTGGGACGCTAGCATCCCGAACGATCCCAGAGGTTAAGGCAATTACATCACACACAAAAACTAAACAGTACACAAATACTCTACCACTACATATCTACAATAAAACATGTATAATTCCACAATACAAGAATATTACAATGTATGTGTGTGTTTTAGAGTGCTTGTATTACAGTGGTTCCTCAATTCAAAGTTTTGAGATTATGCCGCAGGGGTAACAAAAATGTTCAATTATATTCCATGATATATGTGTTGACTGAATATAAGCAAGTGATGCCTGCTAAATAATCAAGTTGTTGGCGCAGTCATATAGCCTCGGTGTCACAAGTGTAGAGAGGAGTAGGCAGGAGGCAGTCGCAGGTTAATGCAGGTTAATGCAACCGCTGTGTCAGATTTCAAAAAAGCTTTAAGGAAAAAGCACACCAGGCAATAAGTATGGCGCTCAGAGACCCAACAAGACAAAAATATATCCGCCATATTGTGCAGTCAACAGAAGTCAGAAATAACATTATAAATGTTCACTTAACTTTGATGATCTTCATCAGAATGCACTCCCAGGAATCCCAGTTCCGCAATAAATGTTTGATTTGTTCAATAATGTCCCTCATTTATGTCCAAATACCACCCTGTTGTTTGCACGTTTAGTACACAATCCAAAATCACGACGCACCTTTTGACAGAAGTTCATGCAAAGGTTCAGACGAAAAGTTATATTACAGTTCATAGAAACATGTCAAACGAAGTATAGAATCAATCCCAGTTCCACAATAAATGTTTGATTTGATCGATAATGTCCATTATTTAGGTCCAAATAGCTTTTGTTAGCGCGTTTGGTAAACAAATCCAAAGTCACAAAGCACGTTCACTAGGAGCAGATTAAATGCCAAAAAGTTCCCATTACAGTCCGTAGAGACATGTCAAACGATGTATAGAATCAATCTTTAGGGTGTTTTTAACAGAAATCTTCAATAATGTTCCATCCGGAGAATTCCTTTTTCTGTAGAAAAGGAGTGTAGTGCGAGCTACCTCTCATGTGAATGCGAGTCAGTGGCAATCTGCCAGACCACTGACTCAAAGAGCCCTTATGAGCCCCTCCTTTACAGTAGAAGCCTCAAACAAGTTTCTAAAGACAGTTGACATCTAGTGGAAGCCTTAGGAAGTGCTACAAGACCAATATCCCACTGTATCTACAATAGGGAATTAATGAAAATCGACCAACCTCTTCCTGTTTGGATTTTTTGCCAGGTTTTTGCCTGCCATATGAGTTATGTTATACTCATAGACATCATTCAAACATCATCATTTTAGAATATTCAGAGTGTTTTCTATCCAAATATACTAATACTATGCATATATTAGCAACTGAGACTGAGGAGCAGGCAGTTTACTTTGGGCACCTTATTCATCCAAGCTACTCAATACTGCCCCCAGCCATAATAAGTTTTAATTCGTTTTCAAGGCTGATCTGCTATCCACGGATAAAACTTTGCTGAGATGTTTTCAAACACTTGTTTTTCACAAGGGCTATTTGCAGGACAATAGACACGATGTGGTCCCAAAAACATTGAATGTCCTGCCAGCTTTGATCCATGCCTGGGCCTGCAGCCTGCAAAGTTCTTTGACTGTCAGCCGAATCATTGGGTCGAAACTACAGAACAGTACAAGAGAACACACATGGTTAATGTTAAATATATAATAATAATAATAATTACATATATATATATATATGTATATATATGAGAGAGAGAGAGGATCGAAACACACAGTAACGCTTAGAATATTGCAATAAGAATGTCAGTTTAATATCATTGCAGATCACCTCCTATTACCCTTGTCAGAGTTTTAAGAATTGTGTGTTCCATTATTTGTGACATTGTAGCATTTAAAGCATATTGAAGATAGAAGCAATAGGATTTGAAGCAATAGCCTACCCACCTAATATAATAATAATATATGCCATTTAGCAGACGCTTTTTATCCAAAGCGACTTACAGTCATGTGTGCATACATTCTACGTATGGGTGGTCCCAGGAATCGAACCCACTAACCTGGCGTTACAAGCGCCATGCTCTACCAACTGAGCTACAGAAGACACCTGTGGTCAACTATTTCAGCACCATATCACTCTGCTCTGTGTCAAACATGGGGACTGGTCTTGATAAATCAATGATATTTTTATTTTCACTGAATCTCCTTTTGGGTATTGGTTAGCATACATTTAAGGTGTAGAAATTATTTTGCCCTTAGTAGCCCACTCCCAACCTGTCACGTTGTACAGTGCCATATTTTCCTGACGGAAACCCTGGGGGTTTCGTTTTTCTTGGAATAGAAACACCATAATATTAATCAAATTAATTAAGCTACATTTCTTAAAATCAATCCCATACAGTATTTTCTTACAAAAAGGTTTTAAATTCTCTAGTACAGCCAATATTACAAAAGTAGTCAAATGCTACTCAAAAGATGCCCTCTGGTGTTCAAACTAGCACTAAGCAGCATTAATGGCAACAATGGCTGACACTTAAATAATGTGCCATAGAATTTTGTGGCAGCCCGCAAGGTGTGCTGTAGTATGATGCAACTTTTACAGGAAAGGTGTGTGTATGCGTGTGTGTGCCTGTGTGTGTGTCTCTTCACAGTCCTTGTTGTTCCATAAGGTGTAATTTTATCTGTTTTTAATTACTTTAGTAACTTGATGTGGAATAGGGTTCAATGTAGTCATGGCTCTATGTAGTCCTGTGCGTTTCCCAGAGTCTGTTCTGGACTTGGGGGACTGTGAAGATACCCCTGGTAGCATGTCTTGTGGGGAATGCATGGGTGTCTGAGCTGTGTGCTAGTCGTTTGAACAGACAGGTCGGTGCTTTCAACATGTCAATACCTCTCACAAAGACAAGTAGTGATGTAGTCAATCTTTTTCTTTACTTTGAGCCAGGAGAGATTGACATGCATGTTATGTACATTTAAGGGCCAACCGTGCTGCTCTGTTCTGGGCCTGTAGGACTTGTTTTGTTGATAGCGATGTCAAGAAAGCAGAGCAGCGCTTTAGTATGGACACACATCTCTCCATGTTAGCTACCGTTGCATCAGTATGTTTGACCTTCAGTTTACAATTCAGGGTTACACAAAGAGGACATGGTGTAACATTATTCATTACGATATTTAGTTGAGGTTTAGGGTTGAGTAAACGATTTGTTCCAAATATAATGCTTTCAGTTTTCTAAGTATTTTGGACTAGCTTATTACTTGCCACCCTTTCTAAAAAAACTGACTGCAGCTCTTTGTTAAGAGTTGGAGGGGATTCCACTTGATGTGGTAGCTGACGCAAACAGGCTTCACTCATGCCAGTGGCAGTTCATTGGTGAAAATATATTTTAAAAATAAGGGCCCCTAAACAACTGCCCGACTCTACCTGGACAATGTTGGAGAGGCTTCCCTTTAAGTGATCCATTTATTTTTATTTAACTAGGCAAGTCAGTTAAGAACAAATTCTTATTTACAATGACGGCATACCCTGGCTAAACACGGAAAACACTGGGCCAATTGTGCACATACCTACAGGACTCCCAATCACGGCTGGATGTGAAACAGCCTGGATTCGAACCAGGGACTGTAGTGACACCTCTTGCATTAAGATGCAGATGCCTTAGACTGCTGCACCACTTGGGAGCCCAAACGCTGGTGTTTGGAGGATATATATGACCTGTTTCAGGAATCTAGGGGTCACTACTTCACAAAGCCAGCATTCCGGAGTCGCCTCTTTAATGTTGACATTGAGATGGGTGTTTTGCATGTACTATTTAATGAAGCTTCCAGTTGAGGACTTGTGGCGTCTGTTTCTCAAACAAAACACTCTAATGTACTTGTCCTCTTGCTCAGTTGTGCACTGGGGCCTCCCACTCTTCTTTCTATTCTGGTTAGAGACCGTTTGTGCTGTTCTGTGAAGGGTGTAGTACTCAGCGTTGTATGAGATCTTCAGTTTCTTGGCAATTTCTCACATGGAATAGCCTTCATTTCTCAGAACAAGAATAGACTGACAAGTTTCAGAAGAAAGGTCTTTGTAAGGGCTCTCTGTCGTAACCGGCCGCGACCGGGAGGTCCGTGGGGGCGACGCACAATTGGCCTAGCGTCGTCCGGGTTAGGGAGTGCTTGGTCGGTAGGGATGTCCTTGTCTCATCACGCACCAGCGACTCCTGTGGCGGGACGTGCGCAGTGCGCGCTAACCAAGGTTGCCAGGTACACAGTGTTTCCTCCGGCACATTGGTGCGGTTGGCTTCCGGTTGGATGTGCGCTGTGTTAAGAAGCAGTGCGGCTGGTTGGGTTGTGTATCGGAGGACGCATGACTTTCAACCTTTGTCTCTCACGAGCCCGTGCGGGAGTTGTAGCGATGAGACAAGATAGTAGCTACTACAACAATTGGATACCACGAAATTGGGGAGAAAAAAGGGGTAAAGGAAACTAATGATCAATTTAAAATGATAAACTTGGATTAGCTAACACAACGTGCCATTGAAACACAGGAGTGATGGTTGCTGATAATGGGCCTCTGTATGCCTATGTAGATATTCCATAAAATCTGCTGTTTCCAGCTACATTAGTCATTTACTACATTATCAATGTCTACGCTGTATTTCTGATCAATTTTATGTTATTTTAATGGACAAAAAAGTTGCTTTTCTTTCAAAAACAAGGACATTTCTAAGTGACAACCAAAGTTTTGAACGGTAGTGTAAGTACTGTAAATCACATCCATGCTACTTATTTGACTTTTTAACCTTTTCACACGTACCAACACATGGATGTGAGCATTCTACAGTGGTCCCTGTAGCGTAAGATCAAACCAGTGTGATTAGAACGCTTATTTATAACGGCCAGTTTCGAATGACGCAACAATCAGCATTTGAGCTAGCCACACTGTTTTTTCAGAAACATTTTTCACAAATACAGTCCTTACAAAGTTATGTCCAGAATGTGAGCCGTTTATTTTTGGATGCAATGTTCAGACATTCACAGAAGTATCTACAGCATAACACAATCATCCAAACCGGAAAAATGTAGGTTACATTTGTCTTAGCGCTAACTGAGGAAAGAGTGACAGATTGATGTAACACAAGCCATCATATTTTTATTTTTAACTCTCGTCTGAGAGAAACTACAATATGAATTAGCTAACAGCAATTACTATTTATAATTAATCACATCACGGGTGAGCTCACCATTGATCAAAATAATTGAGCAAATCAATTTTTTGAAATCTATAGAAATCCAACAATGGCTAGTTTCTGCACGCTGCCATGCTTTTCTCTCTCACAGAAACCAAAGATAATAAGGGAAGATAAGATGACTTTGGTCTGATTAAAGTATGCATGCGTGTCGTCTACCATCGTTCACATCCCACCAATCACTTCTGGAAGTTCTCAAAAAATGTGTGAACCCTTAGTCACCTAATTTTGTTATAACATCATTGCTCTGACAGACGATTACATGAAACCCAGAATGCAGTGTATGTCAACAAACATGGCTCCACACATAGCTGGAATTAGCTTAGCTCATCATAATCAGTACAACCTTCAAAAAAGACTGACAGTGGATGAAGTACAGGAGTTCTGTGGTAGCTGGAAGGCTGCCAGCCATTTCACCCCTCCTGGCACAGCTGATTGCTTTGATGAGTCCCAGTCTGGAGTGCAACTCCCCTTGACATTTCCATCTGAGGCAGAGTGCTTCAAGTTGTTTCTGACAGAGGAGCTGGTGGGAGACACAGTAGAGGAGACCAATCGCTATGCCTTGGAGCTACAGGAGAAGAGCGAGCCAGGAGTGGTTGGGGGGGCTCGCTAAATGGGTGAGAACCACAATTAGTGACATGTAAACCTTCCTGGCGACAGTCCTTCTCATGGGGATTGTAAAGAAGAACTCCTAGGATCTGTGCTCCAGTATTCTCTTATGTTTGCAACTCCCTTCTTTACCACCTTCTTTTCCCAAGACTGCTTCCTAGTTATGCTGCGATGCCTGCATTTTGTCAACTATGCTACTGCCAACCTAAATGACCTGTTATACAAAATAAGATCCTCTCTCTTCCCTTACCCTCCCCACTCCCTCAGAGGTAAAGTAATTATCTACCAAAAGTACAGAGAGAACCTCATGAGAGAGCTGCTGGAGGAGTACCACATCCATCGGAGCCCATCCACTGGGGGTCGTCCTGCTGCGGACAATCTGCTACGCCTCATTGCATGGCTTTTTCCCGGCAAAGTCCCTCAAACTGCTGCTCAAGGTAGTCGCACACTGAGGCACTGCAAAGTCTGCCTGTCTGGCACCAGGAGAAGGAAGCAGAGGAAGTTGACAAAATACATGTGTTTAGCTTGTGACACACCTCTATGTATTTCACCATGCTTTGGGGAGTATCATATGCTCAAGCACTATTGAACACATCTGCAGCATTTAGTGACTGACTGACCTGACATGCGACTTTGACAGGTGACCTGCCATGATACAATGCTTTTAGAGGTGAGGGGTGGAAATGCAGTTGTTCAGTCACGACATGAATATGAAATATGGGTTATGGCAGTAAAACAAGCTTTTGTTGTTGTTGTGCAACCAACCACCACCAATACTGCAATAACAGAGATGACTATTACATATTGGCCTATGTGTTTTCTTGCTGTGTTTTCATCCAGTAAAACTGTTCAGGAGTATACAGAAGCATACAAAAGCAGTCAATCTTCAGCTCCAAAGATGTCCAACTCCATTTCCAGTTATGATATTGGCAAATACTGTTTGTGGTTTCTGAAAGTACAGAATAAAGAGGAATCATTAGTAATTAGAATTCAATATAAGGATATAGCGATAAGACAATATTGCAAAGTAGTAACGAAATAAACATCATAGTATATTGCATTGACAAAATCTCACATTTGAGTTATAGCGGTAGGAAACAGTAATTGTTGAGCTCCACAAGGGGCAGTGCAGAACAGAGCTATGCTAAGTAGGCCAAATGAAAACAAATCATGGTCATATCTTTTTCATTTATTTAACCTTTATTTAATAACTAGGCAAGTCGTTTAAAAACAAATTATTATTTACAATGACGGCCTACACCGTCCAAAATCCGACGACGCTCAGCCAATTGTGGCCAGCCCTATGGGACTCCCAATCACCGCTGCGCTACTTGGGAGTCAAAAGGCCAGGGTAGCTTCAAAATACAACACAAGCTAATACTTCTCTGATACAATAAGCATTGTTTTACAGGGCTAATAGAATAATGTAGCTAGCTACATAAGCACGATTGAAAATAACACCATAAAGGTTATGAAATTAGTAACGTTACCTCGCGTGTCTGCGGTTATATGAAATATATTATGCTCCATACATACAGTGAGCTACAGTAGAAACAGCATACCACGACGTACAGAAACACAGCCTGGATTTGAACCAGGGTGTCTGTAGTGACACCTCTCACACTGAGATACTGTGATTTAGACCGCTGCACTACTTGGGAGTTCTAAGGCCAGGTTAGCTTCAAAATACAACACAAGCTAATACTTCTCTGATGCAATTAGCATTGTTTTACAGAGCTAATAGCATGTCATTTTCCAACACTTTGAAATCCTCAAAACGACAAGAGAATGTACCGTTCAAAGCCCGCAGTAGCGATGTATACTTCTCCTGCGGGTCCTCTGATAGGGAACAGACTAGTATTGTCGGAAGGTGAGGTTGGCTTCTACTTGGCGGGTAAGGGGAGTAATTGTCCCTTCAAGGCTGTACAATTAGACCCTTCCCTTTTGTAGTTTGGAATTCAGTTCATTCATGGGGGCCATGATGTCCACGGTGAAGGCAAATCGGCCAACCATTTTTATCTTGCAGTTGAGAGAAATCCACACATTTTCATTTATTTTGCAAAAACTCAGCAATCTCTGACTTCAGGTCCCACACCCTTTTAAGTACCTTCCCTAAACTCAGCCATCTCACGTTTTTGTGGTATGGGGCATCTGTATGACCCGACTCTGTTTCTTCCAACAGCGAGACAAACTGCCTGTGGTTTAAATATTTTGCTCGAATGAAGTTTACCACTTTAGTGACCGTATCCACAACATGACTCATTTTCAGAACACATTTACAGAGCACCTCCTGATGAATAATGCATTGCAGGAAAATAATTTTCTGATCTGGGTTCAGCTCTGCTACTTGATCTTGTTTGGGCACCCATCAGTGGTCACACTGGATAACTTTTCAAAACTCAGTCTCAGCCTTGCCACACACTTATTAATCTCCTCCAATAAATCTTTCCCTGTGGTTGTACACTTCATTGACTGCACTGAAGCAAGCTCCTCTGTAATTTCAAAGTCTGGGGTTATGACTCGTGACAATATCAACAACTGCGCAGTGACACGTGCATCACTGCTTTCATCCAGTGCCAAGGAGAAATAAGTGAAATCCTTTACCTTGTCTTTCAACTGTTGTTTTGTTTTCTCTGCGATGTCCTCAACGCGCCGTGTCACTGTTCATCTTGACAGGGAGACATTTTCAAACAGCTCTTTCTTGTCAGGGCAAAGTATAGCTGCAGAGTCAATTAAACAAATGGCATGCTATGTTTAGCTAGCTCTCACAATTCCGTAGTTTGCTGAATGCAGTTTTGTGAAAAGTCCTTGCTGCTTTTGCAAGTGTAAAAGCAACTCTTTCGACGCATTTGCCCTCTGCTCAGAAGACATATTCCTATATTTCTCTGTATGCTTCAACTGGAAGTTTTGGGACAAATTGTTGTCTTTCAAGACAGCGATGCTCTCTTTGCACACTAAGCACCCAGCTTTCCCTGATACCTCAATAAAGAAATGTCCACTCTTGCTGGAAACCCTACATTAATTGCCTACTTTCCATTTCTTTGAAAAACTAATTTTTGCACAATCTCTAGCGAGCTACTGTGACGTGTGTTCAGCCTGTCAGCACTGTCTGTTCTCAGACAGTTGTTATTTATACGTGCCTTCAAAATAAATGTCCCACAAGCGGTGGAAGTTAAATAATTACACAAAGGTGAGTATACATTGGGTTTTTAATTTGAATAACGAATACATTTTTCAAAACTTTACTATCGCAAATTCTTAATGGGATCCGAGCATGACTCCGCGGGCCGTATTGAATACGGCTCTGGGCCGTCCTTTGCCCAGGACTGATCTACAGTATGCATAGTCAATTTACCACTACCTACATGTACAAATTACCTTGACTAACCTGTACCCCCACACATTGACACGGTACGGATAACCCCACAGCCTTGTTAATGTTAATGTATTTGTACTCTTCATTTAATTTTTTACTTTAGTTTATTTAGTAAATATTTTCTTCACTTTATTTCTTGAACTGCATTGTTGGTTAAGGGCTTTCGGCGCATGTGACAAATAACATTTGATTTGATATTTTTTAAATATGTAAATATAAAGTTGTATATGATTTTTTTCCTATTCAACAAAAGTTGAACAATAGGGCTTGACATTACCGAAATGCTTTCTAAATATTGTAACAATGAAATTTGTCTCCATTTCATATAACTGATGACAGAGCATTTCCTGCCAAGCGTCCTCTGAGCAACACAGACACACCCTTAGAATGTCTGCAGACTCGTTACAACTTAAGATTTACACACAAAGTTATAAAGTAGTTGTTAAAATTCTACAAAATTATTTAGTATTTTTTTCAGGATGAGAACTCTAAAGCCGACTGAGAATATCACATCGAGATGAAACCTCAAATGCTGGATTCGCTAGACTGTCCCTTTTTATATGCCATCTCCCAGGCTTTGCTCCTTCGCTCAGAGGAGGAAAAAATATATATTTTTTGTCTGGATACGCCAGAAAATGTGATACGTCACTCTCTATGCAAATGCAGGGTGTGAAACCTGACACTTCAAGTCAGCTCCACTGACAGAGTGGTACCTGAAAGCAGACAGATGGGTTTTTCTGATGGTATAAGGATCCGAACCCTTCAACGTTTACACAGCACTCTGTACACCAAAATATCAGTCTAAACAGGTCCAAGTACTCTAAACTGGGGACTTAACATCTAAGAGGTTGTACATTTTAGTAATTTTGCAGACACTAACTGCAACTTACAGGAGTAATTAGGGATAAATTCCTCACTAAAGAGCACATCAACAGATGTGTCACCTTGTCAGCTCAGGGACTCAAACCAGCAACCTTTCAGTTCCTGGCCCAACACTCTGAACTGCTAGACTACCTGCCACCCCTGTTTTAAAAGACAGGTTGCTGTTATATAAAACGTACAGCGATGAATCACCCTCCAGCCCTCAGACAGAAATACAGAGTTTGCTGGTGCTTTTAGCAGTTCCTGTGTCGGAGCTCTAGCTCAAGTCTGCTGTTGTCCCTGTGTAGCATTACTTTGTAGCACTGTCTCCTGTAGCATGCAACTCATCCTGCCAGGCCTGACATTCTCAAGCTGACATGTGGTTTCTGTCTAACAGATATGGGTTCTGTAGGCACAGATTAAAACATAATTCAAGAGATCACTTCCGCTTCTAATTATATTACTTTCTATATTATTTTGAATACTACCTTCATTGAGAGAATGTCACATTATATTCAATTAATGTAACAAAAATAACAAAAATACATATTTTTAGCTACCATGGTTGTAGAAATATTGGTCCAATAATATTTCTCAGGTCCCAGAACTTGTGAATTCAAAGTAAACTTTATTACAAAGTAAAAAGTCGAGCTGGTCCACGGATCAACTGTCTTCCCAGCCTCGGCACACTCCTTTTATACAGTTTTCATCCTTACATCACATAAATAGTTACTCCTCTTTATGTTAATTAATGATCAACTCTTTTTGGCTTCGCGCCACTATTGTTTTCCCACCCTAAGTTCTTCTTTGAGGTGGGCTTTTTCCTGCCTCTACAAATAATTTAACACTACAAATCACTGAACCAATTATATTGGTGGCGCAACTGTGACAATTTGGAGAAAAAAAATAATAGGGGCCTCTACCAAGCTGCAGTAACAAGCACATTCATTGTATAGTTTATATCAGCACCCACCAGGCTATAGTCATAAGTACATTCATTATATTGATTATGACATGTGTTATCCAGGCATGCATCTGGATTACAATGTGTGTCTGCTTCTTTTGTATATTGACTTTTCTTATGCTATACAGGTATGGTTACAGGTTCCTCTAAAGCTTTTAATGATTCGGTTTCATTACATCATTATTTCACAATATGCTACTGAAAAATCACCATATCACGTGTGCTCTCTCTCTCTGGCCTCAAGGTCACCAGGCTGCTCGTTATGGCGCACACCTGTCACCATTGTTACGCGCACCTGTGCATGTGGTCCTTCTGTGGCTCAGTTGGTAGAGCATGGCGCTTGTAACGCCAGGGTAGTGGGTTCGATTCCCGGGACCACCCATACGTAGAATGTATGCACACATGACTGTAAGTCGCTTTGGATAAAAGCGTCAGCTAAATGGCATATATACATATATATACATCGTCAGACTCACCTGGACTCCATCACTTCCCTGATTACCTTCCCTATATATGTCACTCCCTTTGGTTCCTTCCCCAGGCGTCATTGTTTCTTGTCTGTGCGTCGTTCAAGGTTCTTGTTTTGTATTATGTTCCGTTTATTTTAGTAAAACACTCACTCCCTGAACTTTCTTCCCAACTCTTAGCACACATTGTTACAATGGTGTTAACGATTCATAATTACAATAAAATTGCTGGGCTGCTCAAATCATTATAATTTAAGACTTCCACTTTAATGTAATTGTGACTACTCTGATTGCATTTGTTAAGTCATTTGTTTATCTTATACCACATATTAAATTCACCTACAGCAAATGTAGTGCTAATTGTTGAAGAACATTACCTGAATACAGCAATGGCACGTTGATGAAATGTCAGAGTATGTCAGTGTTGTTGTTGTTGCATGGATTACATGAGGAAGGCTATGGGTGTCATGGCATTTAGCATATTCTCTGATATCAGGTACAGTCTGGGGACTTGTTACTGTACACTCAGAGCTATGAGAAATAATGGGATGTGAATTGGAACACATACACACATCCCAAGGAGAGGCATCTGCATTAGTTTATTTTTGCCCAACACCACAGAAGACAAAAACAGCAGTGAAATGAACACAATATTACATTATAATAGCACCTCTGAATTTTATAGTGGGGAGTCTGGGAAACGTTTGCTGTTCACTCAAAACTAATGGGATGTGAATTAGAATAATAAAAGCCACAATGTAGATAAAGGAAAGTGCCAAAAAATAGAGCATGTCTGGCCATTGTGGTGTCAAGCAAAAACCTTTGTGGTGCTCTTTGACCCTTACGAAAAACGATTGCCATCATAGTGCAGTTGAACTGCGGTACAATGTAGTATAACTGCAGTATGCTGCAAATACTGTGTCCAAAAAAAACCACCACAGATTTTTTCTCTACGGTAATTTTGCAGTGTAACTGCAGTTACAGTTACAGTTACAGTTATTCTGAAATTACTGCGTCCAAAATACTACAGTTGCCTGCAGTTGTTGCACTTACTGTGGTTTCAAAACTACAATATTTTTTTGTAACACACCGCTCACGTCTCGGCAATGAGCGTCTGCATTGCCAGGCGCTAAAATAGAAGTTGCTTCTATTTGTGGCGCAGAACGAGCTGCAAGTCCTGCCTCTCCGATCTCCTCATTGGCTTTTAGAAGCATATGCCCACGTGCCATCTCCTCACTGGTTATACCCACGTGGGTGATTTAAAGATGAACGGAGGTCGGTTGTGGTAATACACCTTATGAAAGTTAGTTGCCAATCGCCATATAAAGTCCAAAGAAGAAAAAGCCTGGAAGGAGGAGAGATGACTAGAAACGATTTGGTTGACTGTTTTATGTGTGGATTAATTGTCGGAGTAGAGGACCTTGAGCATTTCAAGTGAAATAACAACTCAATGTGTATATCCCAGGACAAATTAGCCAGCAACAGCAAGCCATCTATCTAAATAGGACAAGTTAGCTAGCAAATGCACGCTAGCAAACCCAACCAATAGAATTACAACTCAATTCCATATATTGATTGTGAATAGAGGAACTGACTGCTCAGACGTAGCAACATGGCACCCAGTCCTACTCTCTCTTTGATTGTGGTTAGTACAAGAACTCAGAGCCTCTTCAAAATGCAGAGGTTGTATTTGAAGTGGGCAACAGAGAGTGAACTGGACTTAAGAGACACGCTGTAGGTGTAATCAGGAAGTTTTTGGTTAAGGTCCCAAGAGGTTCGGAGCAGAGTGGCCCAGAGCGAGAGCTCTTAACACAACCCCCTTGTGTTGTGCCGTGGCAGAGATCTTTGTGGGCTATACTCTGCCTTCTTTCAGGATGGAAAATTGGTGGTTGGAGATATACCTCTAGTGGTGTGGGGGAGGCTGTGCTTTGGAAAAGTGGGTGGGGTTATATCCTGCCTTTTTGGCCCTGTCCGGGGGTATCGTCGGATGGGGCCACGGTGTCTCCGACCCCTCCTGTCTCAGCCTCCAGTATTTATGCTGCAGTAGTTTGTGTGTCAGGGGGCTAGGGTCAGTTTGTTATATCTGGAGTACTTTTCCTGTCTTATCCGGTGTCCTGTGGGAATTTAAGTATGCTCTCTCTAATTCTTTCTTTCTTTCTTTCTTTCTTTCTTTCTTTCTTTCTCTCTCTCGGAGGACCTGAGCCCGAGGACCATACCTCAGGACGACCTGGCATGATGACTCCTTGCTGTCCCCAGTCCACCTAGCCGTGCTGCTGCTCCAGTTTCAACTGTTCTGCCTACGGCTATAGAATCCTGACCTGTTCACCGGACGTGCTACCTGTCCTAGACCTATTATTTGACCATGCTGGACATTTATGAACGTTTGAACATCTTGGCTATATTCTGTTATAATCTCCGCCCGGCACAGCCAGAAGAGGACTGGCCACCCCTCGTTGCCTGGTTCCTCTCTAGGTTTCTTCCTAGGTTTTGGCCTTTCTAGGGAGTTTTTCCTAGCCACCGTGCTTCTACACCTGCATTGCATGCTGACCACTATTGTTTTCACTATATATTTTACCTCTTGGGGATGTCATTGGAAAACATAATGTTAACTTTCACTGCTATGCGGATGACACACATCTGTACATTTCAATGAAACATGGTGAAGCCCCAAAATCGCCCTCGATAGAAGCCTGTGTTTCAGACATAAGGAAGTGGATGGCTGCAAACATTCTACTTTTAAACTCGGACAAAACAGAGATGCTTGTTCTAGGTCCCAAGAAACAAAGAGATCTTCTGTTGAATCTGATAATTAATCTTAATGGTTGTACAGTCGTCTCAAATAAAACTGTGAAGGACCTCGGCGTTACTCTGTACCCTGATCTCTCTTTTGACTAAAATATCAAGACTGTTCCAAGGACAGCTTTTTTCACCGGACATGCTACCTGTCCCAGACCTATTATTTGACCATGCTGGACATTTATGAACGTTTGAGCATCTTCTATGTTCTGTTATAATCTCCACCCGGCACAGCCAGAAGAGGACAGGCCACCCCTCGTTGCCTGGTTCCTCTCTAGGTTTCTTCCTAGGTTTTGGGACTTTCTAGGGAGTTTTTCCTAGCCAACGTGCTTCAACACCTGCATTGCTTGCTGTTTGGGGTTTTAGGCTGGGTTTCTGTACAGCACTTTGATATCAGCTGATGTACGAAGGGCTATATAAATACATTTGATTTGATTTGTTTGGGGTTTCAGGCTGTGTTTCTGTACAGCACTTTGTTACATCAGCTGATGTAAGAAGGGCTTTCTAAATACATTTGATTTGATTCTTAACCTGGGGTTGGCTCACCAGATGTCCCCCTCTATGGATGGATAATGTGAAACTGCATCTACACAGCAACAAAATAATGTATTTCAGCTATAGTGACAAGCTTATGATGTTATGATGAGTGCACTTCAACAACATTTTCCCCAGTGTTCTCTCTTCCTCTCATCAGACTCTCATGTCCTGTGATTTCTCAGTCTGATTTCTCTAGTATGATTTCTCTGCTCTGAAATCTGTTCTGAACCTCAACACTCTTTACATGACAGATAAATCTCTTCCCCATCCAGTTTATCCAGTGAGGGACACTAAACTGCAATTGAATTATGATGAGAGATGGTCTGTGGTCCTAATAAGAATGTACATCTACAAATTATCACTGACATTAATGAGCTGTAATTCCATTGACTCACTAAGTAATTAAGGATGGTTTAACATTTAACAATCTGAAGTTGTGAAAATTGGAATTGTTATGGCCAATTTCAAGGGTTGTTTCAGGAGGCAATTTACAGATTTATATAGAAGTGTTAGTATAATAATTGTTTTATTAGCATATGTTACAGGACATACAGTAGCTGTATCCGTACAACTGACAAGTAGTCAGATGGATATCATAACTGGGGCCATTACCTGATAAGGAATACCTTTAAATCCGTATAGCAGCTCTAGCTATCTTATTACTAGGGCTCAGAGTTTTCCTGGTCCGGTCCCTCGTGGAAAAACTCCTTGATCATGATAATTGTTAAAGTGATGCTCCATAACTTTTGTATTATTTCAGCCAGTAGTTTTAAAACTGGTGCTCACGAGTAGGGCCTACACCAGAACGAACCATTTGGCTCGGCATTTGATTTGAAAAGGGGGGCACTGTATTTCACAGGACCTCCAATGTGTACATGCATTTGCGTGTGCACAATTTTTTGAATGGGTGTTATAGTAAAGAGCATAGGCGGTGCGTGAGTTTCAGGTTTGGGGAAGCTTACAATTGATCTTACCATTTCTACCGATCTGCCTGCCAGTTATGAATATTTTCTTCTGCGCATTTTCGTGGTAACAATTTCATTTCAATAATAACGTTTTTGTTTATCAAAATTATTGTCACTTGGTTTAAACATAAAAATTGGAATGAAAAATATAAAACATTTATATTGAACTAATTTGAGAGCACCAGCCTCTGCCATATGGACACATGGATACACCGTGATCCATTGGCGGCTAAAGAAATGAGTGCATACCCAAAACAAGATGCAACCTCCACCATGCTTTAAAAAATCACTGAATTTGCCCCAAACATCTCGCTTTGTATTCAGGACAAAAAGTGAATTACTTAAGTGCCTTGTTGCAAACAGGCTCTTCTTTGTCTAAACCCATTCAGTATCGTTCACATCCTCTTAAGCTTTAGCCCCACCCATCTCGTTTCATTCTCGGAGCGTTCAGAGGGCACACTTGACGCTCTGGCCGGTGAATTGATTACCTCTGGATAACATGAAAACAACCAAACCAGCTCTGCTGGGAAGAGCTGCCGCTTTCAAGGTGAGGGACTCTAACCCGGAAGCTTACAAGAAATCCCACTAAGCCCTCCGACGATCCACCAAACAGGCAAAGCATCAATACAGGGCTAAGATTGAATCATACTACACCGGCTCCGATGCTCGTCGGATGTGGCAGGGCTTGCAAACTATTACAGACTACAAAGGGAAGCACAGACGCGTGCTGCCCAGTGTCACAAGCCTATCAGACGAGCTAAATCACTTCTATGCTCGCCTCGAGGCAAGCAACACTGAGGCATGCATGAGAGCATCAGCTGTTCCGGACGACTGTGTGATCACTCTCTCCATAGCCGACGTGAGTAAGACCTGTAAAACAAGTCAACATACACAAAGCTAACGGGGCCAGATGGATTACCAGGACGTGTGCTCCGGGCATGTGCTGACCAACTGGCAGGTGACTTCACTGACATTTTCAACATGTCCCTGATTGAGTCTGTAATACCAACATGCTTCAAGCAGACCACCATAGTCCCTGTGCCCAAGAACACAAAGGCAACCTGCCTAAATGACTACAGACCCGTAGCACTCATGTCCGTAGCCATGAAGTGCTTTGAAAGGCTGGTAATGGCTCACATCAACACCATTATCCCAGAAACCAGAGACCCACTCCAATTTGCATACCGCCCAAACAGATCAACAGATGATGCAATCTCTATTGCACTCCACACTGCCCTTTCCCACCTGGACAAAAGGAACACCTATGTGAGAATGCTATCCATTGACTACAGCTCAGCGTTCAACACCTATACATAGCCCATCTGTAAACAGCCCATCTATCTACCTGGCTCATCCCCATACTGGTATGTATTCATTTATTTTGCTCTTTTGCACCCCAGTATCTCTACCTGCACATTCATCTTCTGCCGATCTACCATTCCAGTGTTTAATTGCTTATGATACTTCCGGGTTGGAGCGAGCGGTCGCATCGGCACTTCGCTCCGCAGGTAGTATAACTTTTTCATTACATTTCATTACATTTCATTATAGTACAACGGTTTGATTTGTCTAATCTTAGCAATTTCTTCTTAGCTAGCTACATAGCCGTCTTTGTATCAAAGATAATTGCATAATTATCGTATTTCGTCGTCCTAACGTAGTCTTCACTGCTATTTGCCCAGCAGCTAGCCAGCTAGCCAGCTAGCAAACGCCCACCGATTAGCAGCACTGTAGTAACTATTACACTCAACTGAACGACTTGATTAGTGTAGTGTTAGCTAGCTACATAGCTGTCTTTGCTGTCTTCGTATCCAAGATAATTGTGTAGTTTAGAGTGTGTAGTCTTAGAGTGATTATCTTATCTTAATTTACCGAGGTTAGCTAGCCAGCTATTTGTCGTCCTTAACGTAGGAGACTCTGCTAGCTAGCCAACAGCCAACAGCTAGCCAACAGCTAGCCAATAGCTAGCCAACGTCTACCGAATAGGACTCAACAACCCGGTCGCATTCACAGGTAGTATCACATTTTCATTTCATTTCATTACAGTACAACGGTTTGATTTGTTTGATCGTAGCTAGCTACATAGCTAGATACATAGCCGTCTTTGTATCAAAGATAATTGTGTAGTCTAGAGCGATTTTCTAGGTTAGCTAGCCAGCTATTGTCGTTCTTTTAACGCAACGTAACGTAAACAACACTGCTAGCTAGCCAGCTAGCCCCCGAATAGCAGCACTGCAGAAACTATTACACTCAACGGAACGACTTGATTAGTGTAGTGTCAACAACGCAGCCACTGCCAGCTAGCCTACAAAGTCAACAACGCAGCCACTGCCAGCTAGCCTACTTCAGCAGTACTGTATCATTTTAATCATTTTAGTCAATAAGACTCTTGCTACGTAAGCTTAACTTTCTGAACATTCGAGACGTGTAGTCCACTTGTCATTCAATCTCCTTTGCATTGGCGTAGCCTCTTCTGTAGCCTGTCAACTATGTGTCTGTCTATCCCTGTTCTCTCCTCTCTGCACAGACCATCCAAACGCTCCACACAGCGTGGCCGCGGCCACCTAATCTGGTGGTCCCAGCGCGCACGACCCACGTGGAGTTCCAGGTCTCCGGTAGCCTCTGGAACTGCCGATCTGCGGCCAACAAGGCAGAGTTCATCTCAGCCTATGCCTCCCTCCAGTCCCTCGACTTCTTGGCACTGACGGAAACATGGATCACCACAGACAACACTGCTACTCCTACTGCTCTCTCTTCGTCCGCCCACGTGTTCTCGCACACCCGAGAGCTCCTGGTCAGCGGGGTGGTGGCACCGGGATCCTCATCTCTCCCAAGTGGTCATTCTCTCTTTCTCCCCTTACCCATCTGTCTATCGCCTCCTTTGAATTCCATGCTGTCACAGTTACCAGCCCTTTCAAGCTTAACATCCTTATCATTTATCGCCCTCCAGGTTCCCTCGGAGAGTTCATCAATGAGCTTGATGCCTTGATAAGCTCCTTTCCTGAGGACGGCTCACCTCTCACAGTGCTGGGCGACTTTAACCTCCCCACGTCTACCTTTGACTCATTCCTCTCTGCCTCCTTCTTTCCACTCCTCTCCTCTTTTGACCTCACCCTCTCACCTTCCCCCCCTACTCACAAGGCAGGCAATACGCTCGACCTCATCTTTACTAGATGCTGTTCTTCCACTAACCTCATTGCAACTCCCCTCCAAGTCTCCGACCACTACCTTGTATCCTTTTCCCTCTCGCTCTCATCCAACACTTCCCACACTGCCCCTACTCGGATGGTATCGCGGCGTCCCAACCTTCGCTCTCTCTCCCCCGCTACTCTCTCCTCTTCCATCCTATCATCTCTTCCCTCTGCTCAAACCTTCTCCAACCTATCTCCTGATTCTGCCTCCTCAACCCTCCTCTCCTCCCTTTCTGCATCCTTTGACTCTCTATGTCCCCTATCCTCCAGGCCGGCTCGGTCCTCCCCTCCCGCCCCGTGGCTCGACGACTCATTGCGAGCTCACAGAACAGGGCTCAGGGCAGCCGAGCGGAAATGGAGGAAAACTCGCCTCCCCTGCGGACCTGGCATCCTTTCACTCCCTCCTCTCTACATTTTCCTCCTCTGTCTCTGCTGCTAAAGCCATTTTCTACCACTCTAAATTCCAAGCATCTGCCTCTAACCCTAGGAAGCTCTTTGCCACCTTCTCCTCCCTCCTGAATCCTCCTCCCCCTCCCCCTCCTCCCTCTCTGCAGATGACTTCGTCAACCATTTTGAAAAGAAGGTCGACGACATCCGATCCTCGTTTGCTAAGTCAAACGGCACCGCTGGTTCTGCTCACACTGCCCTACCCTGTGCTCTGACCTCTTTCTCCCTCTCTCTCCAGATGAAATCTCGCGTCTTGTGACGGCCGGCCGCCCAACAACCTGCCCGCTTGACCCTATCCCCTCCTCTCTTCTCCAGACCATTTCCGGAGACCTTCTCCCTTACCTCACCTCGCTCATCAACTCATCCCTGACCGCTGGCTACGTCCCTTCCGTCTTCAAGAGAGCGAGAGTTGCACCCCTTCTGAAAAAACCTACACTCGATCCCTCCGATGTCAACAACTACAGACCAGTATCCCTTCTTTCTTTTCTCTCCAAAACTCTTGAACGTGCCGTCCTTGGCCAGCTCTCCCGCTATCTCTCTCTGAATGACCTTCTTGATCCAAATCAGTCAGGTTTCAAGACTAGTCATTCAACTGAGACTGCTCTTCTCTGTATCACGGAGGCGCTCCGCACTGCTAAAGCTAACTCTCTCTCCTCTGCTCTCATCCTTCTAGACCTATCGGCTGCCTTCGATACTGTGAACCATCAGATCCTCCTCTCCACCCTCTCCGAGTTGGGCATCTCCGGCGCGGCCCACGCTTGGATTGCGTCCTACCTGACAGGTCGCTCCTACCAGGTGGCGTGGCGAGAATCTGTCTCCTCACCACGCGCTCTCACCACTGGTGTCCCCCAGGGCTCTGTTCTAGGCCCTCTCCTATTCTCGCTATACACCAAGTCACTTGGCTCTGTCATAACCTCACATGGTCTCTCCTATCATTGCTATGCAGACGACACACAATTAATCTTCTCCTTTCCCCCTTCTGATGACCAGGTGGCGAATCGCATCTCTGCATGTCTGGCAGACATATCAGTGTGGATGACGGATCACCACCTCAAGATGAACCTCGGCAAGACGGAGCTGCTCTTCCTCCCGGGAAGGACTGCCCGTTCCATGATCTCGCCATCACGGTTGACAACTCCATTGTGTCCTCCTCCCAGAGCGCTAAGAACCTTGCCGTGATCCTGGACAACACCCTGTCGTTCTCAACTAACATCAAGGCGGTGGCCCGTTCCTGTAGGTTCATGCTCTACAAGTACGACCCTGCCTCACACAGGAAGCGGCACAGGTCCTAATCCAGGCACTTGTCATCTCCCGTCTGGATTACTGCAACTCGCTGTTGGCTGGGCTCCCTGCCTGTGCCATTAAACCCCTACAACTCATCCAGAACGCCGCAGCCCGTCTGGTGTTCAACCTTCCCAAGTTCTCTCACGTCACCCCGCTCCTCCGCTCTCTCCACTGGCTTCCAGTTGAAGCTCGCATCCGCTACAAGACCATGGTGCTTGCCTACGGAGCTGTGAGGGGAACGTCACCTCAGTACCTCCAGGCTCTGATCAGGCCCTACACCCAAACAAGGGCACTGCGTTCATCCACCTCTGGCCTGCTCACCTCCCTACCACTGAGGAAGTACAGTTCCCGCTCAGCCCAGTCAAAACTGTTCGCTACTCTGGCCCCCAATGGTGGAACAAACTCCCTCACGACGCCAGGACAGCGGAGTCAATCACCACCTTCCGGAGACACCTGAAACCCCACCTCTTTAAGGAATACCTAGGATAGGATAAGTAATCCTTCTCACTACAGGAAAAGGAACACCGAGCACGTCCCCATTCTCATTGGTGGGGCTGTAAGTGCAGCAGGTTGAGAGCTTCAAATTCCTTGGTGTCCACGTCAACAACAAACTAGATTGCATCACTGCATCACTGCCTGGTACGGCAATTGCTCGGCCTCTGACCGCAAGGCACTTCAGACGGTAGTGCGTATGGCCCAGTACATCACTGGGGCAAAGCTGCCTGCCATCCAGGACCTCTACACCAGGCGGTGTCAGAGGAAGGCCCTAAAATTTGTCAAAGACCCCAGCCACTCCAGTCATAGACTGTTCTCCCTACTACCGCATGGCAAGCAGTACCGGAGTGCCAAGTCTAGGACAAAAATGCTTCTCAACAGTTTTTACCCCCAAGCCAATGCTATTTGCATTGTGTGTGTCCCCCAACCCCTCTTTTACGCTGCTGCTACTCTGTTTATCTTATGTGTAGTCCACAATCATCTCCTTAGTCTTGGCTTTGTGTCCGAACATCCACCATCTTTTATGTTACTGCTACTCTCTGTTCATTATATATGCATAGTCACTTAAACCATATTTACATGTACATACTACCTCAATCAGCCTGACTAACCGGTGTCTGTATGTAGCCTCGCTACTTTTAAAGCCTCACTACTGTATATAGCCTGTCTTTTTACTGTTGTTTTATTTCTTTACTTACCTATTGTTCACCTAACACATTTTTTGCACTATTGGTTAGAGCCTGTAAGTAAGCATTTCACTGTAAGGTCTACTACACCTGTTGTATTCGGCGCACGTGACAAAAAAATGTTGATTTGCTTTGCTGGAAACAATTTCATTATGCTTTCTTGTCGACATTTACTGACACCGGCCATATTCAACGGGTGTTGTACACTTTAGCTTAAAACATGTAGCTAGCTACCTAGGTAAACAATGAACCTAGCTCAGTAAACAACATGTAAGATCACACACATCACGTCACGTTAGCTAACGAGCCAGCCACCTAACATTAGCTAGTTTCAGCCTACCCCCTACTTTTTCGAACATTCTGATAAAAATTTGCGCAACATTTCAGCGCCCTGCTACTCATGCCAGGAATATAGTATATGCATATGATTAGTATGTGTGGATAGAAAACACTCAGACGTTTCTAAAACTGGTTAAATCACGGCTGTGACTATAACAGAACGTGTGTTTCATCGAAAAGCGCAGGAAAATCTGATCACTGGAAACTGGAAAATATATCAATGCGCCACTTGAATGTATTGTTGAATGGAAACCACATTACCTGGAGCCGAGGTTGCAATACCTACAGCTTCCACACGATGTCAACAGTCTTGTCATTTGCCTAGGCTTTGTTTCTTGGTCAAACGAACAAGAGACAGCTCATTTCTTCCGGTCTCCGACAGGATATTTTGGTTGAGCTTTATCCGGACATCAAGACATGGAGTTATTGAATATACATCGCCCCGTGATCAATTTGATAGATTATTAACGTTTACTAATACCTAAAGTTGCATTACAAAAGTATTTCGAAGTGTTTTGTGAAAGTTTATCGTCAACTTTTTTAATTTTAAAAAATGACGTTGCGTTATAAAACGCTATTTTTTCCTTGATCACACAGTCTTCATAGATCGATATCTAGGCTATATATGGACCGATTTAATCGAAGAAAAGACCCAATAGTGATGTTTATGGGACATCTAGGACTACCAACAAAGAAGATCGTCAAAGGTAATGAATGTTTTATATTTTATTTCTGCATTTTGTGTAGCGCCGACTATGCTAATTATTTTGTTTACGTCCCCTGCGGGTCTTTAGGGGTGTTGCATGCTATCAGATAATAGCTTCTCATGCTTTCGCCGAAAAGCATTTTAAAAATCTGACTTGTTGGCTGGATTCACAACGAGTGTAGCTTTAATTCAGTAGCCTGCATGTGTGTTTTAATGAACGTTTGAGTTTTAACGAGTGCTATTAGCATTTAGCGTCGCACATTTGCATTTCCAGATGTCTAGATGGGACGCTTGCGTGTTGGGTGGAGGTAAGAGGTTAAACAACAATGAACAGTGCCGATGTCACTCCCTGATCTGTTTCACCTGTACTTGTGCTTGTCTCCACTCCCCTCCAGGTGTCGCCCATCGTCCCCATTATCCCCGGGGTACTCATACCTGTGTTTTCTGTTGCCAGTTCGTCTTGTTTGTTCAAGCCTACCATCGTTTTCTGTCTCAGCTCCTGCTTTTTCCATTCACTCTTTTCTCGCCCTCCTGGTTTTGACCCATTCCTGTCCTGACTCCGAGCCAGCCTGCCTGAACACTCAGCCTTACCCTGAGCCTGCCTGCCATCCTGTACCTTTTCCCCTACTCTGGATTACCGACTTCTGCCTGACCTGACCTTGGGCCTGCCTGCCGTCTTGTACCTTTGCCCCACAACTCTGGATTATTGACCCCTTCCTGCCTTGACCTGTCATTTGCCTGCCCCTGTTGTTACAAAAAACCTTGTTACTTCTACACAATCTGCAGTTGGGTCTCTTTTTTTCACCTTTATTTAACCAGGTAGGCTAGTTGAGAACAAGTTCTCATTTGCAACTGCGACCTGGCCAAGATAAAGCAAAGCAGTTCAACACATACAACAACACAGAGTTACACATGGAATAAACAAACATACAATCAATAATACAGTAGAAAAATATATATACATCATGTGCAAATAGGCCATGGTGTCAAAGTAATTACAATATAGCAATTAAACACTGGAATGGTAGGATGTGCAGAAGATGAATGTGCAAGTTGAGATACTGGGGTGCAAAGGAGCAAAGGAGCAAGATAAATAAATACAGCATGGGGATGAGGTAGATTGGATGGGCTATTTATTGATGAGCTATGTACAGGTGCAGTGATCTGTGAGCTGCTCTGACAGCTGTTGCTTAAAGCTAGTGAGGGAGGTAAGTCTCCAGCTTCAGAGATTTTTGCTGTTCATTCCAGTCATTGGCAGAAGAGGCGGCCAAAGGAAGAATTGGCTTTGGGGGTTTCTATTAGTAGAAAACACTCTGAAGTTTCTAAAACTGTTTCAAACATGTCTGTGAGTATAACATAACTTATGTAGCAGGCAAAAACCCGAGGACAAACCATTCAGAATGTTTTTTTGAGGTCACTGAACCTACAAACCTCAGATTTCCCACTTCCTGGTTGGATTTTTTTCTCAGGTTTTTGCCTGCCATATGAGTTGTGTTATACTCACAGACATAATTCAAACAGTTTTGGAAACTTCAGAGTTTTGTCTATCCAATACCAATAATATTAGCATATGCATATATTAGCATCTGGGACAGAGTAGCAGATAGTTTACTCTGGGTACCTTATTCATCCAAGCTACTCAATACTGCCCCCCTGTCAGCAAGAAGTTAACAAAATATAGTTTTGGCAAGTTGGTTAGGACATCTACTTTGTGCATGACACAGGTCATTTTTCCAACAATTGTTTACAGACTGATTATTTCAATTTATAATCACTGTATAATAATTCCAGTGGGTCAGAAGTTTACATACAGTAGGTTGACTGTGCCTTTAAACAGCTTGGAAAATTCCAGAAAATTATGTCATGGCTTTAGAAGCTTCTGATAGGCTTATTGACATAATTTGTGTCAAATGGAGGTGTACATGTGGATGTATTTCAAGACCTACCTTCAAACTCAGTGCCTCTTTGCTTGACATCATGGGAAAGTCAAAAGAAATGAGCCAAGATCTCATTAAAAAATTGTAGACCTCCACAAGTCTGGTTCTTCCTTGGGAGCAATTTTCAAATGACGGAAGGTACCAATTTCATTTGTACAAACAATAGTATGCAAGTATAAACACCATGGGACAACACAGCCGTCATATTGCTCAGAAAGGAGACCCGTTCTGAGGGAAGTGCAAATCAATCCCAGAACAACAGAAAAGGACCTTGTGAAGATGCTGGAGGAAACAGGTACAAAAGTATCTATAACCACAGTAAAACAAGTCCTATATTGACATAACCTGGAAGGCCACTCAGCAAGGAAGAAGCCACTGCTCCAAAACTGCCATAAAAAAAGCCAGACTACGGTTTGCAGAAATGTCCTCTGGTCTGATGGAACAAAAAATATAACTGTTTGGCCATAATGACCATTATTATGTTTGGAGGAAAAATGGGGAAGGCTTGCAAGCTGAAGAACACCATCCCAACCGTGAAGCACGGGGGTGGCAGTTGTGAAGTTGTGGGGGTGCTTTGTTGCAGAAGGGACTGGTGCACTTCACAAAATAGATAGCAACATGAGGAAAGAAAATGATGTAGATATATTGAAGTAACATCTCAAGACATTAGTCAGAAAGTTAAAGCTTGGTCGCAAATGAGTCTTCCAAATGGACAATGACCCCAAGCATACTTCCAAAGTTGTGGAAAAATTGCATAAGGACAAAAATGTCAAGATATTAATGTGGCCATCACAAAGCCCTGACCTCAATCCTTTAGAAAATGTGTGTGTAGAACTGAAAAAGCGTGTGCGAGCAAGGAGGCCTACAAACTCGACTCAGTTATACCAGCTCTGTCAGGAGGAATGGGACAAAATTCACCCAACTTATTGTGGGAAGCTTGTGGAAGGCTACCCGAAACGTTTGACCCAAGTTAAACAATTTAAAGGCAATACTACCAAATACTAATTGAGTGTCTGTAAACTTCTGACCCTCTGGCAATGTGATGAAATAAATAAAAGCTGAATAAATCATTCTCTCTACTATTATTCTGACATTTCACATTCCTAAAATAAAGTGGTTATCCTAACTGACCTAAAACAGGGAATTTTTACTAGGATTAAATGTCAGGAATGGTGAGAAACTGAGTTTAAATGTATTTCGCTAAGGTGTTTGTGAATTTATGACTTCAACTATATTGTCCGGCAAATTATTATAATACTGTACATGGTTCATTAGTTTAAAAAAAAAGTGAGCGATTGTAATCTGAATAAAGGCCAAAATAATATTTGCAAAAGCCAAAACATTTATTTATGTTTATAGAGGTAGAGAAACGCTGGGCCAATGGTGCGCCACCCTTTGTGACTCCCAATCACGGTTGGATATAATAATAATCATACTTTTTATATTATTTGTATTGTCTTTTCTGGTGGATTAAACTGAAATTGCAACCATCACGGACGGTTGTGATTCAGCCAAACTAACGAAGAGATACATATGACAATAGAATCCTCCCCATACCCTCCTTCTAGGCAAGTCTATTGTCCAGCTATCTGCTAATAGCCATAATGGCACTGTACAACGTGACCGTGTGTGTTTGAAAGAGTATTTTCCAGCAATCAACAATTTGTTTAACTTCATTTGACAACTTTGTTCCAATATTTCTGTAATTCAGTGATTTATTCCCATAGTAATTCGTTATGGATCCATAACTAAATGAACATTGGCATTTTGGAAGAAGTTTTTTTGCATTATTTTATTAACGAAAGCATAAAGATGCTGATGAAGAAATACAGTACTGTACAGTATATGCTTTTACATTTGGATAATAAAGCATTTAAGACATATGCCACCTGCAATTGCTTATTAGGCTACTGTGCAGTGTGACTAGTAAACATAGCAGAACAGCATAATTGTACGAACAGCCCTTGCGGTGCCTGGTGAGCAGTTGGTCAAGTTCTGTTGTCAGAAGAGGAATGGAAATGTCAGGTGAACCGACGACCTGATGAACCCACCAGGTATGTTGACTGTCTGTCGGAGGTGGAGTTCCAGAGCTCACAAATGTGCCTGGCATGGATTGTGACTCCATCTCGTTCCTCTTCCTCTTCAACGTGTCATTCCCAGCCTGACTCTCTGCCAATACCGCCTGGCTCTAAACCAATGTAAGGGTTTTCCTCCTTTTCGTCTGAAGAGGAGAGGCGAGAAGGATCGGAGGACCGATGCGCAGCGTGGTAAGTTTCCATATTCTACGTATATTGTCCTGCTAATAACAGGGTTAATAATATCTGCCATCCAAGGGGCTTTTATATAATTCTAAATTAATAATAATAATCATCGCTTTGTTTAAAAAATAATATTTTCGAGATTATTTAGTTTTCAAATAACGTAAAATGAGTGAGGAAAAAGGCCATTCTTGAACATGGGGTGAGACATTGTTACTAATTTAGAATGCTTTATTTCTGTTTTTAGAGGGAGTGAAACCATGGATCTATCATGGATCTCCCAGTCCAGGCTGGCACAGATATTGAACCAGCATCTGTAGCAACATAGCTTGCACTGCTATGCAGTGTCTTACACTGCTGGAGCCCTAAAGCACTGTTCAACGTGACCGGCTGGGAGTAGGCTACAGTACTAGAGACACAGTAGTGCCTTGGGACCCAAAAGCATAATCAGTGCTCTAACTCCCCGTTGTGCTGGTCTGGAGCAATAAAGTAGTGACATATGGTACCGTACTAAACCACAAATGACCTCTAAGTCCCGCAGCATAATCACTAAACTTTTAGTGGAGCAACCACTGTAGAGCTGGCTACCCTGCCAAACTGAGCAATCGGGGGAGACGGGCATAAGTTTTAAGACTCTTTACTCTGTACTTTGTTGAAGCACATTTGGCAGCGATTACAGCCTTGAGTCTTCTTGGGTATGACGTTACAACCTTGGCACACCTGTATTTGGGTAGTTTCTCCCATTCTTCTCCTCAGATATTTTCAAGCTCTGTCAGGTTGGATGGCGAGCGTAGCTGCACAGCTATTTTCATATCTCTCCAGAGATGTTCTATCGGGTTCAAGTTTGGGCTTTGGCTGGGCCACTCAAGGACATTCAGAGACTTGTCCCAAGCCACTCCTGCATTGTCTTAGCTGCGTGCTTAGGGACGTTGTCCTGTTAGGTGTACCTATGCCCCAATCTGAGGTCCTGAGTGCTCTGGAGCATGTTTTCATCAAGGATATCTCTGTACTTTGCTTCTTTCATCTTCCCTCGATCCTGACTAGTCTCCCAGTCCCTCCTGCTTTCCTCCCCATGCTTCACTGTAGGAATAGTCCCTGGTTTCCTCCAGACTTGAACCTTGGCATTCAGGTCCAAGTGTTCAATACTGGTTTCATCATACCAGAGAATCTTGTTTCTCATGGTCAGAGTCCTTTAGGTGCCTTTTGGCAAACGTCCATCTGGCCACTCTACAATAAAGGCCTGATTCATTCATGAAGTCCTGCAGAGGTGGTTGTCCTATTGTAAGGTTCTCCCATCTCCACAGAGGAACTCTTGAGTTCTATCAGAGTGACCATCGGGTTCTTGGTCACCTGACCAAGGCCCTTCTCCCTTGATTGCTCAGTTTTGCCGGGAGGCCAGCTCTAGGAAGAGTATTGGTGGTTCCAAACTTCTTCCATTTAAGAATGATCGAGGCCACTGTGGGGATCTTTACTGCTGTAGAAATATTTTGGTACTCTTCCCCAGATCTGAGCCTCGACAGAATCCTGTCTCGGAGCTCTACGGAAAATTCCTTAGATTGGTTTTTGCTCTGACATGCACTGTCAAGTGTGGGACCTTATATAGACAGGTGTGTGCCTTTCCAAATCATGTCCAATCAATTGAATTTACCACAGTTGAAGAACGATCTCAAGAATAATCAATGGAAACAGGATGCACCTGAGCTCAATTTCGAGTCTCATAGCAAAGGGTCTGTATAATTATGTAAATAAGCTATCTATTTTTAGGTTTTATACATTTGCAAAAATGTTAAAAAAAAAACGTTTTTGCTTTGTCATTATGGGGTATTGTGTGCAGATTGAAGAGAGAACAAATATTTAATCCATTTTAGAATAAGGCTATAACCTCACAAAATATGTGAAAAGGGAAGGGGTCTGAATACTTTCCGAATGCACTGAATAAATTAAAATATCTTGCATTCATAATTCATTCCCACAGTCGATTAATAATATGCCTAATAATATAAGCACTTCTACACACACACAAAGACAAATGCTCAACAGTTGTTCCATCCAGATCCGAACTCAAGAGAAACGCACAATTTTGACTGTTGGGGTGGTACTGGAGATAATGAATATGAAGTTGAAAAATTACATTTCCCTTTAAGTAATCCGACAATGGGTAGTTTGTGCATGCAGCTGTGTTTTTTTTTTGTTTGCGTCAACAAAAGATGTTAAGAGGAGAGAAGAGGAGTTTGGTCTGTTTGCAGTATGCATGTTTGAAGGGTGTTCCTTCACCTCTAATAGCATCTTTGGTCTGACAAACATTTACATGAAAAACATAATGCAGTGTATAATGTCAACAAACATGGCACCACACATAGCTGGCAAAAAGCTTAGCATAAGCTCATTTTAATCAGTACAACCTTCAAAAAGTTTTTTTTACACACATCAAAGGTGTCCTTTATAGTCAGAATGCATTATTTGTCACCAGTACTTGAAAAAGTGTGAATAAAACTGTAAATACATTATACATATATACAGTTGAAGTCGGAAGTTTACATACACCTTAGCCAAACACCTTATTTGTCAATTCCTGACATTTAATCCAAGTAAAAATTCCGTTTTGGGTCAGTTAGCATCACCACTTTATTTTAAGAATGTGAAATGTCAGAATAATAGTGGAGAGAATTAATTATTTCAGATTTTATTTATTTCATCACATTCCCAGTGGGTCAGTTTCGATACACTCAATTTGAATTTGGTAGCATTGCCTTTAAATTGTTTAACTTGGGTCAAACATTTTGGATAGCCTTCCACAAGCTTCCCACAATAAGTTGGGTGAATTTTGGACCATTCCTCCTGACAGAGCTGGTGTAACTTGGTCAGGTTTGTAGGTCTCCTTGCTCGCACACGCTTTATCAGTTCTGCCCACAAATGTTCTATAGGATTGTGGTCAAGGCTTTGTGAGGGCCACTCCAATACCTTGACTTTGTTCCATTTTGCCACAACTTTGGAAGTATGCTTGTAGTTATTGTTCATTTGGAAGACCCATTTGCGACCAAGCTTTAAGTTCCTGACTGAGGTCTTGAGATGTTGCTTCAATATATCTCCATAATTTTCTTTCCTCGTGATGCCATCTATTTTGTGAAGTGCAGCAGTCCCACATGCAGCAAAGCACCCCCACAACATGATGCTGCCACCCCCATGCTTCACGGTTGGGATGGTGTACTTCAGCTTGCAAGCCTTCCCCTTTTTCCTCCAAACACAACGATGGTCATTATGGCCAGACAGTTCTATTTTCTATTTCATCAGACCAGAGGACATTTGTCCAAAAAATACCTTCAGTTGTACAGATGAACGTGGTACCTTCAGATCTTTGTCGCCATGTGCAGTTGCAATCTGTAGTCTGGCTTTTTTTATGGCGGTTTTGGAGCAGTGGCTTCTTCGCTGAGCGGCCTTTCAGGTTATGTCAATATAGGACTCGTTTTACTGTGGATATAGATACTTTTGTGCCTGTTTCATCCAGCATCTTCACAAGGTCCTTTGCTGTTGTTGTGGGATTGATTTGATCCTTTTTGCACCAAAGTACGTTCATCTCTAAGAGACAGAATGTGTCTCCTTTCTGAGCACTATCATGGCTGCGTTGTCCCATGGTGTTTGTACAGATGAACGTGGTACCTTCAGTCATTTGGTAATTGCTCCCAAGGATGAACCAGACTTGGGAGGTCTACAATTTTATTCTGAGGTCTTGGCTGATTTTTTATGATTTTCCTATGATGTCAAGCAAAGAGGCACTGAGTTTGAAGGTAGGCCTTGGAATAAATCCACAGGTACACCTCCAATTGACTCAAATGATGTCAATAATCCTATCAGAAGTTTCTAAAGCCATGCCATCATTTTCTGGAATTTTCAAGCTGTTTAAAGGCACAGTCAATTTAGTGTATGTAAACTTCTGACCCTCTGGAATTATATTTCCCACCATAAAGCATGGAGGAGGAGGTGTCTTTAGGATGGGACATTAAACTGGTGTCATGACTTTCTGTGGTTACTAAGGATCCCATGAAACTTATCGTAAGAGTTGGGGTGTTAACCCCGGTGTCCTGGCTAAATTCCCAATCTGGCCCTCATACCATTATGGCCACCAAATCATCTCCAGCTTCCAATTGGCTCATTCATCCCCCTCCTCTCCCCTGTAACTATTCCCCAGGTTGTTGCTGTAAATGAGAATGTGTTTTCATTCAATTTACCTAGTAAAATAAGGGTTCATATTTATGGTTTGGGGGTGCTTTGCTGGTGACACAGTCTGTGATTTATTTTGAATTAAAGGCACACTTAACAAGCATGGCTACCACAGAATTCTGCAGTGATATGCCATCCCATCTGGTTTGGGCTTAGTGAGACTGTCATTTATTTTTCAACAGGACAATGACCCAACACATGGCTATTTTACCAAGAAGGAGAGTGCTGCATCAGAGGACCTGGCCTCCACAATCCACCAACTTCAACCAAATTGAGAGGGTTTGGGATGAGTCGGACCGCAGAGTGAAGGAAAAGCAGCCAACAGGTGCTCAGCATATGTGGGAACTCCTTCAAAACTGTTGGAAAAGCATTCCAGGTGAAGCTGGTTGAGAGAATGCCAAGAGTGTGAAAAAATGTCATCAAGGCAGCAGCATACCCTCCTGCATCCTACTGCTGGCTTGCTTCTGAAGCTTAGCAGGGTTGGCCCTGGTCAGTCCCTTGATGTGAGACCAGATGCTGCTGGAAATGGTGTTGGAGGGCCAGTAGGAGGCACCCTTTTCTCTGGTCTAAAAACACATCCCAATACCCCAGGGCAGTGATTGGGGATGTTGCCCTGTGTATGGTGCTGTCTTTCCGATGGGACGTTAAACAGGTGTCCTGACTTATTGTACTTATTGTAGGGGCGTTAACCCCAGTATCCTGACTAAATGTCCAATCTGGCCTTCATACCATCATGGCCACCATCCCCAGTTTACAATTGGCTCATTCATCCTCTCCCATGTAACTATTCCCCAGGTAGTTGATGTAAATGAGAATGTGTTTTCATTCAATTTACCTGGTAAAATAAGGGTTTTAAAAATACTGTCATCAAGGCAAAGGTTGGCTATTTGAAGAATATTTGAAGAATCTCTAATATATTTTGATGATTCCATATGTGTTATTTCATAGTTTTGATGTCTTCACTATTATTCTACAATGTAGAAAATAGTAAAAATAAAGAAAAACCCTTGAATGAGTAGGTGTTCTACAACTTTTGACCAGTAGTGTATATATATTATAAAGTAAAACATTTTAAAGCATGATAACAGCCATAATTCACACACATTTTGCATTTGTTTTCATCAAGCCCTTCATATGTATACAGTATCTTCAGAAATGATTCACACCCCTTGACTTATTCCACAATTTGTTGTGTTACAACCTGAATATCTAATTTACATAACTATTCACATCCCTGAGTCAATACTTTGTAGAAACACCTTTGGCAGAGATTACAGCTGTGCACCTTACTAGGTATGTCTCTCAGAGCTTGTGGAAAAAGTCAAATGGTGTGAATACTTTCTGAAGGCACTGTGTGTATATATACAGTGGGGAGAACAAGTATTTGATACACTGCCGATTTTGCAGGTTTTCCTACTTACAATGCATGTAGACGTCTGTATTTTTTATCATAGCTACACTTCAACTGTGAGAGACGGAATCTAAAACAAAAATCCCGAAAATCACATTGTATGATTAGTAAGTAATTCATTTGCATTTATTAGTACCACTAATCCTTCCATCCTCTGTCATTAAACCTCCTGTCCCAGCAAAACGATTATTCATCGATAAAGTTGTAATTGTGCAGTTGTCTATAAAAGGAGATTGTGGGCGTAATTAGCCAGCCCAGAGAAGAATGCACAGAGGACCTGGGAGCCCCATTGTTTTGTCTCCTAAACAACTGTCACACACTGAAAGTCAAATTGAATTTGGAACCAGCATCTCCTAATTACCATGGAAAAATACAGAGGTCTCCTTTGAACCACATACTCAATTCACAGTCACACACAAGCGCTCGCTGGCTGCTTGCTCTATGACCTTCTGCATAACTACAAACTCCCTTTCCATCTCTTCTTCTTCACCCTCTATCCTCTTTCTTCCTCTCCCCCCTCTCTCTTTAGCTCTATGCCCTCTCTTCAATGGTGTGCCTCCATTGTCTGAGTCTCTCTGTGAATATCTGAGTGTCCAACATTTGTCATGACTTTAGATTCAAGCCCACACACTGATTCTGCAGTGCTCTGCCCACTCCTTGTTCCTCTGAGAGAACTGCTGTGTGCCTTCTGTGGTCCCAGACATCGCTGATGTCGTATTGCATTCTATAATATGACCAAGCTCTTGTGTTTCTTATAATGGCGTGGGTGGGTAATTGATTATTTGCAAAGTGTTATGAATCACTTTTTAAGATCTTCAAAACCCTCATCACCAACTCCTTGTTTACATCTACTATTGACTGCCTTGAGCCTTGCCAATTGTCTGTTTTCTCAACAAACACGCAGGTTGAAGGAGATAACTCGTCGTTATTGGTTTGTCAGCCAGCCCAATGCTGGCTATGCTATGACTATTTAGCTTGTTGTGCTCTTCTTCCTTGACAATAATTAGTTTTCCCTATTGAGATAAGGGGATTTCAACAAATTAGTGTGTGTATTTGTGTGTGTGTGTGTGTGCACACATGAGTGTGCATGCATGCATGTTTAATACCTTTGTGTGGTTTATAGGGGAGAGGCAATAATGTGGTATCGCATGAGAAAGTATGGAGCATGAGCTGTAACAGGAGTTTGTGCACTGTGTGAGTATTAAGATTTACATTAAATTAGTCAATTCGGCCATAATATCTCAGAGATATATAACCTCTCATGACAAGGTTGGTTTTAAGCCTGACTCCTCTGAGCATCAAAGACAAACCTAGGTCCTTCTCTCTACATACTAATTTTCTGTCTCCTTTCATCTAGTGACAGAGCTGAACTGTACTTCTTAACCCAGACAACCTGTCAGGTGGGAATGAAAGGTTGATGCCACAGGGTTTTACTTTGAGCTTCAGTCCAAAGATCCTATAAAGAATATAAGAAAATAGCTGCTTAGTTCATTGAAATTGTCACTCAATTATCTGTTTCATCTGTCCTTGTGATGGTCTCCACCCCCTCCTTGTGTCGCTTATTTTCACCAGGGTATGTATCCCTGTGTTTCCTGTCTCTCTGTGCCAGTTCATCAACCAGTCAAATTCTCCTGCTTTTTGCATTCTCCTTTTTCTAGTCCTCCCGGGTTTCGACCCTTGCCTGTTTCGGGACTTTGTACCCGCCTGCCTGACCATTCTGCCTGCCTTGACCACGAGCCTGTCTGCCACTCTGTACCTCCTGGACTCTGATCTGGTTTTGACCTTTTGCCTGTCCACGACCATTCTCTTGTCTACCCCTTTGGATTATTAAACATTAAAAGACTTCAACCATCTGCCTCCTGTGTCTGCTTTTGGGTATTGCTTTGTGCCTTGATAGTACGAACTGGCAATGAAAGAACCAGCTGACTTGGTGGCTCCCTGCATGGATTATCTGAGAAAGTAAAAGATGAGCTAGCTGTTAGGGAACTGCTGGTGGACCTCGAATCTCTTATCGCCTTAACCATTAAAATTGGACGCCTAAGGGAACGCAAGAGTGAGAGAAGGTCTGGTCTCGGGCACACTCGTTCACCCGATATGGAATCTGGAAGTTTCCGAAGGCATCTCGTCCCGAGAGGAGTCAAAGTCGCCCGAGGTCTCTCATGAATCTACGACGGGTGAGTTGGATACTCCTGAGCCTATGCAGTTGGGAAGAACTAAGCTGTCAGTTTGGGAGTGCTCACAGAGGATGAATAATAACTGTTGTCTGTACTGTGGAGGGGCAGGACATTTTATAGCTACCTTCCCTATTAAGAAACCCTTGTCTCTATTGGGTACCAGTACTATGGTGAGTAAGACAGGGAGTTTCCTAAATCCCATCACCCGCACACCCCTTTTTGCTCTTGTGCTGTGGGGAGACCAATCTAAGTCTCTTTGAGTGCACATTGACTCTGAGGCTGATGATAGTTTTATGGCTCCTACTATTGCTTCTGAGCTTGGTAGTCCCACTCAGCCTCTCTGTGCCCATGGATGTAGGGCACTGGATGGCCGCTCTGTAGGGGAAGTCACTCATAGTACTGTGCCCGTTCAATTACGGGTTTCTGATAACCACAGTGAGACCATACAGTTCCTCCTCATTGCATCTCCCCATGTTCCGGTTGTGTTGGGATTTTCCTGGCTACAAAAACACAATCCTGTGCTTGACTGAACCACAAGCTCCATCCTGGGTTGGAGTCCTTTTTTGCCATTCCCACTGCCTTCAAGAAGCACAGCCGTCCCCAAGTCGTCCTTCTCTAGGATGTTAGCAAGACTGTGGCTGTCACTTCTATTCCTACTGAATACCATGACCTCCTGGAAGTGTTTAGCAAGGCACGTGCTACTTCCCTTCCCCCGCGCCGTCCTTATGATTGTGCCATTGACCTTCTCCCAGGCAGTACACCACCTTGGGGTCAGTTGTATTCTCTGTCTCGACCAGAGACCAAAGCTATGGAGGAGTACATAGAGGAGTCTCTGGCAATGCGCTGTCCGACCTTCTGCATTTCCTGCCGGTGCAGGGATTTTCTTTGTGGAGAAGAAGGACAAGACCCTGCACCTGTGCATTGACTACCAGGGACTTCAACGATATCACTGTCAAAACATGTTTGCCCCCTGCCTCTCCCCTGCGTTTGAACCTCTCCAGGGGGTGACCATGTTTTCAAAGTTGGACCTTCGGAATGCCTACCACCTGGTTCGGACACACGAGTGGGATGAGTGGAAGACGGCCTTCAACAGAGCCAGTGGACATTATGAGTACCAGGTCATGCCATTTGGACATACCAACACCCCCGCTGTCTTCCAGCCGTTGGTCAATGATGTGCTTTGGGACATGCTAAACCAGTTTGTGTTCGTCTACCTGGACGACATCCTGTTTTTTTCCCGGTCTGCCCAAGAACATGTAACCTATGTCAGACAGGTCCTTCAGCGCCTCCTGGAGAACCAATTGTTTGTGAAAGCCGAGAAATGTGAGTTCCATCGCTCTACAATCTCCTTTCTGGCATATGTCATTGCTGAAGGCAATGTTCAGATGGATCCTGGAAAGGTGAAAGCAGTGGTGGATTGGCCTCAACCCACATCCAGGGTGCAGTTGCAACGGTTTCTTGGGTTTGCAAATTTCTACCACTGTTTCATTTGGGGTTACAGCACCCTGGCAGCCCCCCTCTAGGCACTCACTTTCCCCAAGGTACAGTTCAAATGGTCTCCAGATGTCGACAAAGCCTTTGTGGACCTGAAGCATCGGATCACAACAGCACCCTTCCTCATCCATCTGGACCCCCCACGTCAATTTGTGGTGGAAGTGGATGCTTCGGATGTTGGAGTGGAGGCCATCCTGTCCCAGCAATCTGCCCAGGACCAGAAGCTTCATCCCCATGCCTTCCTGTCCCATCGTCTCAATCCTGCTGAGAGAAACTATGACGTTGGCAGCATAACTCCTGGCGGTCAAGATGGCAGTGAAGGAGTGGAGGCACTGGCTGAAAGGAGAAGAACACCCATTCCTGGTCTGGACCGACCATAAACATTGGAACATATCTCTGTTCAGCCAAGCCCACGGCAGGCCCGGTGGGCCCTCCTGTTTACCAGATTCAACTTTACAATTTCCTACCGTCCCGGATCTACAAATGTCTCTCCCGCCTATGCAGTTCCTCTGCCTCAACCTCTGAAACCATTCTCCCTACCTCATGCCTTGCCGCCACTGTGGATTGGGCTATTGAGAACCTGGTTCGTGAGGCGTAATGCTCCCAACCTGGACCTGAAGGGGGCCCGGCTAACCAGCTGTTTATCCCTAACCTAGTTGGGTTCCAGAATGGGCTCATTCCTCCAGACTGAACTGTCATCCAGGGTCCCTTCGTACACTATCCTTCCTTCGACAATGTTTCCGGTGGCCCACAATGGTCCGTGATGGTCCAAGATTCCAGATCAGACCTTCTGGCCTCCTGCAGCCACTACCAGTTCCTCATCGTCCTTGGTCCCATATCTCTGGACTTTGTCACTGGGCTTCCTCCGTCTGATTGCAACACTGTCATTCTGATGGTAGTCGACCGGTTCTCCAAGACCACCCATTTCATCCCTCCTCCCAAACTACCTTCTGCAAAGGAGACGACCCAGCTTATGGTGCAGCATGTCTTCCGGATACATGGAATCCTGGTAGACATGGTCTCCGATCGGGGTTCTCGTCTCAGTTCTGGAAGGCATTCTGCACCCTTTTTGGTCGTCGGCCACCCTGTCATCCAGATTCCATTCCCAAACTAACAGTCAGTTGGAGCTAGCCAACCAAGACCTGGAGACCACCTTAAGGTGCCTGGTCTCAACTGACCCCACTAACTGGAGATGTCATCTGGTCTGGATGGAGTATGCCCGGAACACTCTTCCCAATTCTGCCACGGGACTCTCCCCTTTTGAGTGCTCCATGGGGTCTCAGCCTCCACTCTTCCGCCGCTGTCAACATACCTGGAGAAGAGCCAGCGTGGCTATTCTCAAGACCAACTCCAGGTACCGTCGACAAGCGGACCGTTGCCGGACCCCAGCTACCGCATTGGGCAGAGGGTATGGCTTTCCACTCAGGATCTGCACCTGCGGGTAGAGTCCCACAAACTGTCTCCCCGGTTCATTTGTCCTTTTCCCATCTCCAGAGTCCTGAGTTCCACTGCTGTCCGTTTTGGTTACCCCGTACCCTCCATATCCACCCTACCTTCCATGTGTCTAGGATTAAGCCTGCGTCTCACTGTCCTTTGTCTTCTGTTTCCAGGCCCATCCCTCCCCCGGGGTTATCGGTAGCCAGCCAGCGTATATACGGTGAGACGCCTCCTGAAGGTTCGACCATGGGGCAGGGGTTTCCAGTGCCTGGTTGAATGTATTTATATAGCCCTTCATACATCAGCTGATATCTCAAAGTGCTGTACAGAAACCCAGCCTAAAACCCCAAACAGCAAGCAATGCAGGTGTAGAAGCACGGTGGCTAGGAAAAACTCTCTAGAAAGGCCAAAACCTAGGAAGAAACCTAGAGAGGAACCAGGCTATGTGGGGTGGCCAGTCCTCTTCTGGCTGTGCAGGGTAGAGATTATAACAGAACATGGCCAAGATGTTCAAATGTTCATAAATGACCAGCATGGTCAAATAATAATCACAGGCAGATCAGTTGAAACTGGAGCAGCAGCACGGCCAGGTGGACTCGGGACAGCAAGGAGTCATCATGTCAGGTAGTCCTGAGGCATGGTCCGAGGGCTCAGGTCCTCCGAAAGAAAGAGAGAAAGAGAAAATTAGAGAGAGCATACTAAAATTCACACAGGACACCGGATAGGACAGGAGAAGTACTCCAGATATAACAAACTGTCCCTAGCCCCCGACACAAACTACTGCAGCATAAATACTGTAGTCTGAGACAGGAGGGGTCAGGAGACACTATCGTTGTCCATCGTTGTCTCTGATTGGGAACCATACTTAGGTTGTCTTTGTTTGTTGGCACTATAGCCTTTAGCTTCACGGTTGTTTTTGGATTGTTTATTGTTCTTGTCGGCGTCATATAAATAAAGGAATATGTACGCTCACCATGCTGCACCTTGGTCCTCTTCTTTCAACGGCCGTGACATTTATATTGTTGTGTTTCAGAGAGGAGAAATTGTGTAAACTCATTAAGAGTCAGTCTACATCTCCTTGACAGATATCTCATTATACCACAAGAAAATACCAGTAGGTTCATGATGTTTTGCTTGGTTCTTGATTTACAGTGCATTCAGAAAGTATTCAGACCCCTTCCCTTTTCCCACATTTTGTTACATTACAGCCTTATTCTAAAATTGATACAATTATACTTTTTTCTCAATTTTAGCAAATGTATAAAAAAATAAACGTTTTCAGACAATTTTAATATAAGAATCAAAATTGAGCTCAGGTGCATCCTGTTTCTATTGATCATCCGTGAGATGTTTCTATAACTTGATTGGACTCCACCTGTGGTAAATTCAATTGATTGGACATTCAATTGATTTGGAAGGGCACACACCTGTCTAATGTCTCACAGTTGACAGTTCATGACAGAGAAAAAACCAAGCCATGAGGTCAAAGGAATTTTGTACGTGGAGCTCCGAGACAGGATTGTGCCGTTGCACAGATCTGGGGAAGGGTACCAAACATTTTCTACAGCATTGAAGGTCCCCAAGAACACAGTGACCTCCATTCTTAAATTGATTAAGTTTGGAACCATCAAGACTCTTCCTAGAGCTGGCTACCCGGCAAAACTGAGCAATCAGGGGAGAAGGGCCTTGGTCAAGGATGTGACCAAGAACCCGATGGTCACTCTGACAAAGCTCCAGTTTCCTCTGTGGAAATGGGAGAACTTTCCAGAAGGATAACCATCTCTGCAGCTCTTTACCAAATCAGGCCTTTATGGTAGTGGCCAGACTGAAGTCACTCCTCAGTAAAAGTCACATGACAGCTCGCTTGGAGTTTGCCAAAAGGCACCTAAAGGACCATGAGAAACAAGATTCTCTGATCTGGTGAAACCATGATTGAACTCTTTGGCCTGAATGCCATGTGTAATTTCTGGAGGAAACCTGGCATCATTCCTACGGTGAAGCATGGTGGTGGCTTCATTATGCTGGGGGATGTTTTTCAGCGGCAAGGACTAGGAGACTAGTCAGGATCAAGGGAAAGATGAACTGAGCAAAGTACAGAGAACCTTGATGAAAACCTGCTCCACAGTGGTTCACTTTCCAACAGAACAACGACCCTAAACACACAGCCAAGACAACGCAGGAGTTGCTTTGGGACAAATCTCTTAATGTTGAATGTACTTGAATGGCCCAGCCAGATCCCGGACTTGAACTCGATCAGAAATCTCTGAAGAGAACTGAAAATAGCTGTGCAGCTACACTCCCCTTCCAACATGAGAGAGCTTGTAAGGATCTGCAGAAAATAGTGGGAGATACTCCCCAAATACAGGTGTGCCAAGCTTGTAGCGTCATACCCAAGAAGACTCAATGCTGTAATTGCTGCTAAAGGTGCTTCAAAAAGTACTGAGTAAAGAGTCTGAATACTTTGATAAATGTGATATTTCAAAAAAATATATATACATTTGCAAACATTTCTATGAACCTGTCTTTGCTTTGTCATTATGGGGTATTGTGTGTAGATTGATGAGGGAGAAAAATTATTTTATCCATTTTAGAATAAGGCTGTAAAGTAACAGGATGTGGAAAAAGTCCAGTGGTCTGAACACTTTCCGAATGCACTATATAGCTGTGTT
Organism: Oncorhynchus keta; assembly: GCF_023373465.1. Taxonomy (NCBI): domain Eukaryota; kingdom Metazoa; phylum Chordata; class Actinopteri; order Salmoniformes; family Salmonidae; genus Oncorhynchus; species Oncorhynchus keta. The sequence goes on from NC_068446.1 coordinate 8,692,785, forward strand.
ATAATCATCTTTCATAATTTGTGTCATCCCTTGATGTGTTCTTGCTACTCTGACAGTGTGATGTGAGTTCTCATCTTCTGTATGCCATCGTGACACACATTTCATTGTGCTTTGCTATCCCACGCATATTCTCCTTCTCTGCAGTCTGCTCGGTCTCCTGTCATCTGCTGACGGTTTTGTTTGATGGAGGAATGAGCGCAGATACACAGTCTGCTCCCCTCTAAATTTTCTCCATAAGTAACACTAACGCTGAATTCCAAATCAACACCAAGGCTCTACAACCAAACCCTTGTCAATCTGGCATGTTCTAGCAGGAAACTGGCACTACATGGCACTGCTTTTTCAGTGGGGAGAACAAGTATTTGATACACTGCCGATTTGGCAGGTTTTCCTACTTACAAAGCATGTAGAGGTCGGTCATTTTTATCATAGGAACACTTCAAATGTGAGAGGCGAAATCTAAAACAAAAATCCAGAAAATCACATTAAGTAATGTAACGGTTTTCTAGGTGTGAAGGAGAGTCGGACCAAAATGCAGCGTGTAGATTGCGATCCATGTTTAATGAACAAACGTAACACGAATCTAAATACAAAACCTACAAAACAATAAACGTAATGAAAACCGAAACAGCCTAATACTGGTGCACATACACACAGAACAAGGAACAAAAACACTAAGGACAATCACCCACGACAAACTCAAAGAATATGGCTGCCTAAATATGGTTCCCAATCAGAGACAACGATAAACACCTGCCTCTGATTGAGAACCACTTCAGACAGCCATAGACTTAACCAAAACACTCCACTAGCTACAATCCCAATACATACACACCACATACACAAACCTATACCACACCCTGGCCTGACAAAATAAATAAATAAACACAAAATACTTCGACCAGGGCGTGACAAGTAATTCATTTAGATGTGTGTGTATTGTTGTGAAATTGTTAGATATTACTTGTTAGACATTACTGCACTGTTGGAGGTAGAAACACAAGCATTTCGCTACACCAGCAAAAACAGCGCATGTGACAAATACAATTTGATTTGATTTGAAATAGGTTTAAAGTGAGTTTTAAACGTGGTTTTCAATTGGGCTGTCCACCTGGGACTAAACTCGTTTTGTTCTCAGTTTCCATGCAAGCCTCCGATGTTGCTGCCCAAGCAGCTTTCTTATTAAGGAAAAATCCACCCGAGACAGTTAAAATGACAACCTGAGAACAAAGCTGACGATTTACATATTCCTAACCAATTGTGTTTTTTTTGTTTATTTCTTTGCGTTGTTTGAGACCTCTTGTTTTTAAACTTATTTTGAACATAATGTTGCTGCTACTGTCTCTTATGACCGAAAATTATTTCTGGACATCAGAACTGTGATTACTCACCACTGACTAGCAGAATCCTTTTTTCCTTTGACGAGTCCGACGAGCCCGACGTGAACGATATACTGCTTTCCCTGGAACCGGTCCAGATCCTCATAATTTGCGTGAAGAGAAGAGAAGGCAGAAAAAAGGGGCCATAGAGTGGGCTGCTTTCTGAGAATTCGTAGGCGATCGGGAAAAAAAACAGTTCCTTCAATTCTGCTAGCAAACGTGCAATCTTTGAAAAATAAAATCGATGACCTACGCTGAAGGTTAAACTACCAATGGAACATTCAAAACCTTAATAAGATACGCATCATGGAGTCGTGGCTGAACTACAACATTATCACCCTACAGCTGGCTGGTTATATTCACGATACAACAGCTGTGTCTGGTAAGACAGCGGACCATGTATTTTTGTAAATAACAGTTGTTATTTAAACAGGTGCATGATATCTAAGGAATTCTCAAGGTTTTGCTCGGCTGAGGTAGAGTATCTCATGATAAGCTGTAGACCACACAATCTACCTAGAGAGTTTATCTGTATTCTTCGTAGCTGTCTACATACAACCAGAGACTGATAATGGCACTATGACCGCACTGAATGAGATGTATTCCGCCAAAAAGCAAACAGGAAAACGCTCACCCAGAGGCAGCGCTCCTATTAGTCGGGGACAATAATGCAGGGAATCTTAAATCCGTCTTACCGAATTTGTATCAGCAAGTTAAATGTGAAACCAGAGGAAAAGAAACTCTGGACCACATTTACTCCACACACAGAGACGCATACAAAGCTCTCCCTCGCCCTCCATTTGGCAAATCTGACCATAATTCTATCCTCCTGATTCCTGCTTCCAAGCAACAATTAAAGCAGGAAGCACCAGTGACTCAATAAAAAAAAGTGGTCAGATGAAGCAGATGCTAAGCTACAGGACTGTTTTGCTAGCACAGACTGGAATATGTTCCGGGATTCCTCCAATGGAATTAAGGAGTACACCTAGGGCTGGGCGATATGGCCAAAATATTATATCACAGTATTTTTAAAGAAATAGGACGGTATGACAGTATTTTTAGTTTTTGAATAACAAAGTTTCTACATTTGCTTTATGAGTAGTGAGTGATCCCAGGGTGGCAGTCTCCTGAACATCTAATCAAATGGCTACCCAGACTATTTGCATTCCCCCCCCACCCTCTTTTACACCAATGCTACTCTGTTGTTATTATCTATGCATAGTCACTTTAATAACTCTACCTACATGTACATATTACCTCAACTAACTGGGGCCCCAGCACATTGACTCTGTACGGGTGTCCCCCCTGTATATAGTCTCACTATTGTTTTTACTGCTGCTCTTTACTCGTTACTTGTATTTCTTATTCATATTAGTTTAAGCATTTCTCTGTGCATGTGACTAATAAAATGTCATTTTTGAAAACCCCTCATTCCTTTCATTTACAATGTTAAATAACACTATGTGATGACAATATTTTCTTGTGAACAAATGTTTCGTTTTGGAGCTATAATATTGTTGGTAAAAACATGGAAAATCATTGTGGAAATCTGCAGCTCAACTCAAGTACAAAATTCGCAATAAAATGCTCTATGGTTTGGCTGGCAAGCTAGCTTGGTAGCTAGCTAATGTAGCTACAGATAATAATACCAAAGACAATATCAGCATGTAAAGTAGCTACTTGGCTGTAAAATCGCCTAAACAAACTGCACTACCAATTTAGTGGTCTACATACTCACCATGTTCAACCTGCAGATTGATATGCCTCACAGAGTGGAGTCTGACATTCGCAATAGCAGAGATATACTTTTGAAGAGATGGGAATCGTTGCCCATCCTAAGTCAATGCGCTGCGCAGAGCATTCTGGGCGATTCTGGGACAAGGAGCACTCTCCTTCGAGGACTGAATGGGAGTCTTTTGGGCGCTAGATCAAAAATCCAACATTAGCACAAATTTCGTCAATAAGAAGTACAACTTTACAAATCTTCCAGAGATGTGAGATACTTCACTTGCTATCTGTAAAATATATAGCATTGGAAACATGACATTACCTACTTTTGCGCAAAATAAGACAGGAGCTGTCAATTCACTAACAAAACAAACTTAGTAATAATTTCCAACATGAACAGTTTAGTTCCTTTTTTTCAGATAACAACTTAACACATTTTGATACTTGATCTTCACCTTCATCTCTGCGCCTCAGGCCCCAAGCGCCTCAGGCCCCATGTGACTTGCTGGTGTTCCGTCTTTTGTCATGCGACCCCTATGACCATCAGGGTTCTGAGTAGGTGTTGGCTCAGCAATCCATAAGTCAACCCTGATACGACGGTACAGTGATCCATTCATTTCAACCAAGTAGGAGTGTGGTGCCACTTTCTGTACACAGGATCTGAGTCTCCAGAGGCCCGTCCGGTCCCCTGGTAGTGGCTTCATTCACACTGTTTCACCCACCCTGAGCTCAGGTAAGTATTTTGCTGATTTGTCGGAGATGAACTTGGAGACCTGTCTTCTGTGACATAGCTTCACCAGCATGTCTGTCACCACACATGGCTCCAGGAAAGCGCTGGCTACTGGCAGAGCTGCTTTTCAGCACCATGCCATGAGGCACTGGGTCGGGCTGCTATCTATGCCATCTGTCGGTGTATTGCGCCACTGCAGCATTACTCCCCTTAGACAGTCAGGTGCTTTCCAGGCATCTTTTCCCAGCTTTTTGCGATTTTGACTGCCGACTCCGCCTTCGCAATTGCTTTTGGGTGTCGTGGTGATGAGGGGACATGCTTGAATTCCCATTCTGCAGCCAATTTTTGGAACTCTAATCTGAAGAATTGGCTTCCATTATCTGAAATGACCTTATCTGGCTTGCCATAGCAGGCAAACTGAGCCTTGCAGCGTTTGATTGTTGCCTCTGCTGAGAGGTTGGGGAGGAGGTCAATCTCCCAAAAGTCTGAGTAATGATCGACTACCAGCAGAAGGTCTTTGCCAATGTGCTGGAAGAGATCTATGGTCCTTCTGTAGCACAGTTGGTAGAGCATGGCGCTTGTAACGCCAGGGTAGTGGGTTTGATTCCCGGGACCACCCATACGTAGAATGTATGCACACATGCACACGTAAGTCGCTTTGGATAAAAGCGTCTGCTAAATGGCATATATTATTATTATTATTATTATTATCTAGACTTACTCTCTGCCAGGGGCGTATCGGTAGCTCGTGGGACATCATTGTCTCTCTCTGTTGCTCAATGGTATATGGTATATTCATTGCAGATTGTGCATTTACTGATATAGTCTTTGATTTCACTCTGCATTCCTGGCAAATACAGTGTCACATGCTTGTCTGTAACAGGCCTCACCTCCTATATGACTTGAGTGCACACGCGCCAACATCTCAGGGCGCAGAGATCGGGGAATAACGACTCTCTGACCCTTGTATATTACTCAGTTTTGAACACTGAGCTCCTCTTTGACTGGCCAATCTTCTCTGACGGCTAAACCAGTTTCTTCCTTGCAGTCGGGCCAGCCCATCGGAATCACAGACCTCAATGCCTGGAGTTGCTCGTCCCTGTCTGTGTGCTGTCTAATTTGTATAAGGCGCTGGTCCGTAACAATGAGGTAGTCTGCCCTGTTGATGTGTTCAAAATCCACTTGCTTTGTTTGTAAGCAGCGCACTGCATGTTGTTCATACATGGATCGTGTTTGTGTACATGAGCCCTGCTGGGCGTGTCACTCACATACATCTCTGGCCCGGGCTTACACACCACCTTGAGGTTGTAGATTTGTAGGGCCAGTAGCATGCTCTGCAGTTGTTTCGGGGCATTCAGGAGAGGCTTGTTGAATATAGCAATAAGGGGTGATCTGTCTCTGCGGTAATGTTGTTGTGCCCGTACAGGTAGTGGTGGAAGCGTTGGCATGCAAACACAATTCTGAGGCATTCTTTCTCTATCAGGGCATAGTTCTGCTCTGTTGGGGTGAGTGCCCTAGAGGCGAATGCCACAGGCTGGCTCTCCTGCATGAGGCAACAAACAAGTCCATACCGGCTCGAGTCACTGAATCGTGACAGGTTTTGACACATCCTAGTATCGCAGTACAGGTGTCTGACTAGTTGTTTTATTTCCCTCACCGCTTTTGATAGATTTTTCTTTATTTTTACCATTTTCCACATTATAGAATAATAACTACGAAATAACACATATGGAATCAGTTAAGAACAAATTTATATTTACAAGGACAGCCTACTCCTTCCTCTTCATCGGGCAATTGAACCCCGGTCTCCCACGTGCCCTCCCCGTCTCTGGAAATGCCAATATGGAAGACTATTGAATGCTTCTCAAAGATGCCCTCTGGTGGTCAAACTAGCAATAACTTGCATTAACATAAAAAAATGGCTGACAATTAAACGACGTGCCACAGAATGCTGCGTCAGCCCTCAAGTTGTGCCACAGTTTGACACAAAATTGAACTCGTGGGTTTTTATTGCACGTGGGTGTTGGAACCCCTGTTAGTCTGTCCCGTTTGAAGAGATTCAAAGCTATAACGTTACCTGTAACATTAGTTAGCGACGAGGAAACCGTAAGAAATCAATTGGATTGAAACACAGCTGTGTCCCAATAGATAGAGTTTTCTTCTTAATGTGTTCATTTGAGCTGTGTGCAGAGGGGAAAAACTATGCTCGTCTCCTCTCGCCCGCCCCGCCCCTCGTAATGGAATTACTGTATTGCTCTGGATTGGCAGCTCTAGACTGCTTTCGTTGACAACAAAGATGGGTGAGGGGAAGTGCAAGGACACGTGCGTTGTTGCGGTAGTTCAGTGTGTTGTTGCGGTAGTTCAGTGTGTTGTTGCGGTAGTTCAGTGTGTTGTTGCGGTAGTTCAGTGTGTGTTGTTGCTAAGTGGATGGAAACAGACATTTGCAGAGCTGTTCCCCTGGCTTTCATAGAAAGTTGTGTTTTGTCTTAAAGATTTGTTGCCTAGCTATGTTAATGAACCAGTTCTTAATCCGTCCACTTTCTTTTTGTTTGTTTGTTTGTTGTAATTATAGTTTTTATTGTTTCCTTTCAAGATATAACAATGCAATTGAATTACATTTAGCTCTAAACAATAACTTTGCAGACTCTAATATACAGTACCAGTCAAACGCCTGGACACACTCAATTGAATTGGTAGGTGTGTCCACACCGCCGACTGGCACTGCACATATATAATAAAGAAGATAGAAAAGGAAACAACCCATTATTTTTTTTACCCACAACCCCCCCTCCACATAACAACTATTTAAATTAAACAAACAAAATACCCTACCCACCAGTCGTCTATTTATGTCTGTAGTCTATCAGGCCGTTACAGATTGTTTTCTCTTTCTATCTCTGACAGAAAATGTCCCCAGATGTCAGAAAATATATTGAGTTTACCATTCATTTTATAACTCAATCTTTCATATGAAGCTGTTTCTGCCACTGCTATGTACCATTCTTTATATGAGGGAAGGTCCTTCTCCCTCCAATGTCTCAATATGACTCTTTTGGCTGTGGTTTGACTTACTTTTAGCCAGGTTAAACATGAGCTTCTCAGTCTATCAATATTGTTAGTGATATTCAGTAATAGCAAAGCATAATTTGCAGGTATTGCGATATCCAAAATATCCCAAGTCTTTTTCATTACCTTCTGCCAAAAGGTATGCAAGCTTGGACAGTTAGAAAACATATGGATTACGTCACCTGTACTTGACTGACATCTCCAGCGTAGGTTGGATTCTATCAAACATATTCTGTTCAACCTCAGAGGAGTCCAATAAATCCTATTGAACACTTTAAATTGAATTAGTTTGTACATCTCTCATAGGGAGGAGCATCAGTTGTACTATTATATTCCATTCCTCCTCTCCAAAAGTGACCTTCAGGTCTTTTTCCCCATATGGCCTTTAGGCCCTTATAAGTTCCATTAAATCCACCTATAAAGGTGGCTATGTTTTAGCATGTGGTAATTTTCAAAAGATTTCTGCAACAGTTATCAGAATGTACTAGGAATTTGTTGTTACTCCTACCTTGAACATACAATCTCTAAACTGTAGATATCTCCAAAAATCTTGTTTCTGCAAATTATACTTGGACGTTAGTTCTTCAAAAGAGGTAAACACCATGTGTCCCCCTAGTTTCAATTGAGGGTTGTTCCATAACAAAGCAGAGCTTGTCAAGAAAGGTGAACATTTCTTTCTCTTTTTTATTGGACATTATTAAATTCTGCAGTCCCACCTTTTGTGACTCAAATAAACTGATGTTCCGAATGGGGCATTAAATTATTCCTCCATGTTCACCCAAATTGGCCTATTAGTGTTCTCAGTAAAGAGTGAGCCTATTTGGGCAGATACAAAGGTTTCTTGATATAATCGCATGTTTAATCCTCCCTTCTCAGTCGTTGCCTGTAATCTCGCTAGTTTCATCCTGGCTCTTTTACCAGACCAAACAAACTCAGTAATCATTTTGTCCATGGATTTAAAAGGAATAGACAGGTATGGAAAGTGGTAACATGCCGATGACATAATTCAGTTTAGGAGCTATGACCATCTTTATATCCTACCGCATAATGAGATTTGTAGCTTATCCCAGCTCTTAAACTGGAGTTGAATGTTGTGCAGTAGTGGATCACGGTTTTCAGAAATAGTCTTCTCTAGACCAGGATTTAAAGTGATCCCCAGGTACCTAAAGGTTTTAGGGACCCATTGAAACTTCCAGCTGAGGAAGTCATTTCTCAGACTTCGTTTTGATAGCTGCATTTACTTTATAACCCGATATCTCTGAAATACATTTACTAAGTCCAGTAAAGGCGATATGGAGAGTTGGGGGTCTGACACTATTAGTCATATGTCATCTGCATAAAGCAGTAGTTTATTCTCCCTACCTCCCATATTAACCCCTTTGATTGACTGATGCAGCCTAATTGCTTCAGGCTAATGGTTCTAATGCTATAATAAATAGGAGAGGCAATAGAAAGTCACGCTGTTTCGTGCAACATCCTACTGAAAATGGAGATGATCGTAGTCTGTTAGTGACTACCATTGATTTGGAGTCATTGTACATAAGTTTAATAATATTCTGAAAGCCCTGTCCAAATCCAAATGTATTTATAGTATTATGCAGGTAGTCCCAGCCCACCCTATCAAAGGCTTTCTCTACATTTGGGGATAAGGTTTCCAAATCTTTTGTCTTCCAGATGACATGCAGTTGGTGTCTAAGATTGTCAGATGAAGTTCTGCCTTTTACAAATCCCACCTGGTCTCGATTCATGAATTTCTGAATGATATGATTCACCCTCATAGCCAGAGGTTTTGTAAAAAAAAATCCATCACAATTTATCAAAGACATTGGACGATAGCTACCACACTCATTGGGATCCTCTCCCTTTTTGAGGATTGGGGTGATTACTACATCACTTATAGAAGGTGGGAGCTCACCTGTGTCAATTGATGTGTTAAATGTTTTTAATTTTTCTGGGCTAAGCTGCTGTGCAAACCTTTTATAGCAATCACTGTGTATCCCATCCAACCCCAGAGTTTTACCACTGGGGGCTTGTCTTATAGTTTTGGTCAATTCCTCCAAAGTAACAGGGCGGTTGAGCCATTTCCTGTCTTCCTCTGTTCGTTTAGGAAGGTTCCAATTCTGAAAGAATAGCTCTGCTTTCTGCATATCTAAAGGACTGTCTGAAGTATAACATTCTTGATTGAAGTCTTGAAATATATTGTTGATTTCTTTATGATTGGTTATCAGCTTGCCTGTGTTATTTCTGATTCCACCTATTTGCCAATCTGTTTCTCCAGATTTAAATTGACTGGAGTTGAACAGTTTTCCTGCCTTTCCACCTGATTCGTACCATCTCTGCTGCAGCCTGTATAGCGAATAGTCAACTTTTTTACTGAATAAAGTATTCAGCTGGTATTTGGTTTTCGTCAGGTTTACCAGAGAAATGTTGTTAGGATTGGACCAATATTCCCTCTCCAGAGTTTTGAGCTCTGTTTCAAGTTCATCAATTTTCTGTTAATCTGATTTCTTAATAGTAGCTGATTGTTTTATCATTACTGCACTTATGTATGCTTTGTTTCAAAGAATAACGTAATGAGGGTTTTAAGGAATTAACAAAACACCTTGTGCTGTAAAAGGCTGATGTTCATTCACCTACATTTTTCTCTTTCATCTCCTATTCCAACAGTCAGATCAACGGATAGATTACAAGTTCATGGCAGCTTATAACCATAACAGAATGAGATGAACTCTACAGCACAAAAATATTCAAATTATGTACCTTGTTCAGTACTGTAAACTAATTCAATTTCCAAAGAAAGTAACTAAATTGGTCTAAACAACTAATTTCAAATTAAGCAGCAATGAGGATGCATATATGTAACCCTGTTTCAAAACTGTAATCACTCAAACCTCCTTCTGGGATTTAGCATCAGTTTACCATTCATTCAGTGATTTGATTCTGATTGGTGAATTAATACACTTACAGTGGGGCAAAAAAGTATTTAGTCAGCCACCAATTGTGCAAGTTCTCCCACTTAAAAAGCTGAGAGAGGCCTGTAATTTTCATAATTGGTACACTTCAACTATGACAGACAAAATTAGAAAAAAAATCAGGAAAATCACATTGAGTAACGGCGTTCTTCGTTTGTCAAAAGAGAGTCGGACCGAAATGCAGCGTGGTGGTTACTCATGACTTTAATGAAAAAAAGCGACACATGAAATAGCTATACAAATACAAAACAACAAACGGAACGTGAAACCTAATTACAGCCTATCTGGTGAAACTACACAGAGACAGGAACAATCACCCACGAAATACACAGTGAAACCCAGGCTACCGAAATACGGTTCCCCATCAGAGACAACAAGAATCACCTGACTCTGATTGAGAACCGCCTCAGGCAGCCAAGCCTATACTAGACACACCCCTAATCAACCACAATCCCAATGCCTACAAAAACCCCAATACGACAATACAATAAACCCATGTCACACCCTAGCCTGAACAAATAATAAAGAAAACACAAAGTACTAAGACCAAGGCGTGACACATTGTAGGATGTTTAATTAATTAATTTGCAAATTATGGTGGAAAATAAGTATTTGGTCAATAACAAAAGTTTATCTCAATACTTTGTTATATACCATTTGTTGGCAATGACAGAGGTCAAACGATTTCTGTAAGTCTTCACAAGGTTTTCAAACACTGTTGCTGGTATTTTGTCCCATTCCTCCATGCAGATCTCCTCTAGAGCAGTGATGTTTTGGGGCTGTTGCTGGGCAACACAGACTTTCAACTCCCTCCAAAGATTTTCTATGGGGTTGAGATCTGGAGACTGGCTAGGCCACTCCAGGACCTTGAAATGCTTCTTACGAAGCCATTCCTTCATTGCCCGGGCGGTGTGTTTGGGATCCTTGTCATGCTGAAAGACCCAGTCATGTTTCATCTTCAATGCCCTTGCTGATGGAAGAAGGTTTTCACTCAAAATCTCACGATACATTCATTCTTTCCTTTAACCAGCTCGGGAGTTTTATTCCTCTGCTGGTAGCGTGACTACAGCTCAAGCTCATTACCATAACGCACAATGCGCAAAAATATTCCTAAAAATATTTAACCTCCACACATTAACAAGTAAAATAGCTCAAATGAAAGATAAACAAGTTGTTTATCTAGCCAGCAAGTCAGATTTCTAAAATGTTTTACGGCGAAAACATAGCACATATTTATGTCAAACCACCACCGCAGACATAGCTCATTAGCATAGCCAAGTAGGAAAAAATATGCAATCAACAAACGCAGGATTAAAAGAAAAATCATTTCACTAACCTTTTGAAATCTTCATCAGATGACAGTAATATAACATGTTACACAGTACATTCAATTTTTTCAATAATATGCTATATATATCCATAAATCTCTGTTTACAATGATGCATCGTTCAAAAAATGCTACCCAAATGTCCTGAGAAATGACGATAGCCCCGGCAGATAACGTCAGCTAACAAGGAATACACATCATAAACTTTGACTTAATATGCATGTTTTACATATGTATAGCAAGATACACTTCTTCTAAATGCAATTGCATTGTTACATTTAATTTTAACGTTACATTTTGCGTTCACTAGACTATAATATGGAGTCGGCGCTCCCACAGTAGCATAATGACTCCTCTATCTTGGAGTCGACAGAAACCCAAAATTAATACATGAAATATTCCCTTACCTTTGTTATTCTTCCATCAAACGACCTGTAAGGGATTATACTCACCAAATTAGCGTTCAGTTTTCAAGTCTGCGTCTTTCGGTTCTCAAAATAGCCTGATTTTGGTAAAAATGTAGTCAAAATTGAAGTGGTTGCGCACCAAAACTTCGAAAGTATATATAATATGTCGAGAAAACTTGTCAAACTAACTTCATAATCAAGCATTAACATGTTATAAAGGTGTACAGCAATTTTGAGAACAAACAGAAACACAAGCACTGTTCAATCGATCTTGGAAAAGAGAGAGGACTTGACCATTGCGCACAGGTTTTTTTGAGTGACTGAGAGCTTACCGTGTGCTCAAACTCTCGGGAGCGGGCGATTCTCACAATGAGAAGTCCCATTGAAAGCTGAGATCACGCTGAACACTTGGAGACTGTTCCGGGTGCTGTGACTGTTTGTGAAGGGTGTTTGCGATGAGGTCAAAGGTGACCCAACTTTTCAGATGAGAAGAGATATTTTGGGAAAATGCAGATTTTGAGAGTTCTGCTATACATAGAGACATAATTTAAACGGTTTTAAAAGCTTTAGAGTGTTTTCTATTCGATAATATTTTTTATTTGCATATATTAGCAACTTTTGACAAAAATGTATCATGTTTTATATGGGTACCCAAATCCTCCAGAAGGGGCAGTAAACCGTGGTATCCTGAACAGGTTAAACGGATCAGTCGTCCTGGTCCCTTTGCAGAAAAACAGCCCCAAAGCATGATGTTCCCACCCCCATGCTTCACATTAGGTATGGTGTTCTTTGGATGCAACTCAGCATTCTTTGTCTTCCAAACACGAAATTAATTGCTTTCACGAAAGTGTTTTTACCAAAAAGTTATATTTTGGTTTCATCTGACCATATGACATTCTCCCAATCTTCTTCTGGATCATCCAAATGCTCTCAAGCAAACTTCAGACGGGTCTGGACATGTACTGGCTTAAGCAGGGGGACACGTCTTGCACTGCAGGATTTGAGTCCCTGGCGGCGTAGTGTGTTACTGATGGTAGGCTTTGTTACTTTGGTCCCAGCTCTCTGCAGGTCATTCACTAGGTCCCCCCGTGTGGTTCTGGGATTTTTGCTCACCATTCTTGTGATCATTTTGACCCCACGGAGTGAGATCTTGCGTGAATAATTTTGCACACCCAATTTTTCAGTTTTTGATTTGTTAAAAAAGTTTGAAATATCCAATAAATGTCGTTCCACTTCATGATTGTGTCCCACTTGTTGTTGATTCTTCACAAAAAATACAGTTTTATATCTTTATGTTTGAAGCCTGAAATGTGGCAAAAGGTCGCAAAGTTCAAGGGGGCCGAATACTTTCGCAAGGCACTGTATGTATGCACACAGGGGCATAACTTTGGTTTTAGAAGTGGAGGGACACAACCTGGCTGTACAGTCGCAGTAATATTTGCATTTGCACAGCCATTCACACAGCCTGCCTGCATGCTCCGAGATGTCCCCATGTTCCTAAATCCAGCCCCTAAAACCGCTAAACAAGCCTACCGATGTAACGGGTGTTGTTGTCGGATGAGGAATAATCGGACCGAAGCGCAGCGTGGTAAGTGTTCATGCTTTTCATTTAAACGGAACACTATAACAAAACAACAAAGAGAATAAACAAAACAGAAACAGTCCTGTCAGGTGCAGAAAACACTAAACAGAAAATAACTACCCACAAAACATAGGTGGGAAAAAGCTACCTAAGTATGGTTCCCAATCAGAGACAACGATAGTCAGCTGTCCCTGATTGAGAACCATAACCGGCCAAAACATAGAAAAATGAACATAGAATGCCCACCCAAATCACACCCTGACCAAACCAAAATAGAGACATAAAAAGCTCTCTAAGGTCAGGGCGTGACAACCGAGGCATCCACATGGTCATAAAGCACACTGGAGACAGCTTTTTTTGTATCACAGTGGAATTATAAAACTGGGAGGGAATACAATTTCATCCCTAGTGAAAGTTACGCACCTGTGTGTGCATGTGTATTTTTGTGAGTGTTGCACACCCATATCTGTGTTTCCCGCACCCTTCCAACAGAATAATTCCGACTCTTCCCTCCGGCAAGTTAAACCATTACAAAGGCTGTGGTTGTTTTAAGTGATAATGCTTTAATAATGTTTGGTGGATATAATGCCACGGCAAACAGTAGCAATATATTCTCCAAACACCAACACATTCAAATAATGATTGACATATTTTCATTAACTTTATTTTGATGAATTTATTATTAATATTTCATCCTTCAACAAGATATATAGTACCAGTTATACGTTTAATATTCCAGGGTTTTTCTTTATGTTGTATTAATTCTTTTTTTTAAATGAACATTTCTTAGTATATATCCATACAAATGATGACAGTTGGAGATCAAATTTAAATATTGAAATAATGTTGCAAATGTCAGAGACAGACAACAAGGTTTATACAAATCTCTGCTGTTGAAAACTAAATGTTAACCAAAAAGAAATGTGCGATAAAGTCTAGATGATTTTTATAGTGGATATCAACTTTATAAATTGCTTGGCTGGGCTGATGAGACAGCGGATTGCGCAGTCAGATGGAACAAAGTAAATAGGCATTTTAATGTCATAGATTTAGCCAGTGGTAACTTGTGGAATAGACACCGACTGAAATACGGTTTAAACCAATCAGCATTCAGGATTAGACCGACCCATTGTATAAAGTTGGATAACTATTATCTCAATTACATGGTCTGTTTGTTTTGTTTGTTCATCATATCCTCATTGTGTCTCTGTTAAAGGATAAATAGCAACTGGCGGAATTGTGTTTGGCGTCTTAGAACAAAGTGTATGCAACTACATGCCATTTGTAATCACAGTTTATACCACTCACAGAGGGACCAGTCAATAGTCTCTAATGGAAACAGGATCTGAGACCTGCTCTGAATCGGCTGGCTGTGAATATAAGGGGAGAAGATCAGTTCAGTTGGTCAGTTTACTCACTAGTTTAAACAGCAGATTATTTATTAAAGCTCAACTGTCTGCAGATTCTGATTCTTATTGTTTCAAAACCTTCAATAAATAAGCCAATGATCTCATGGTGTAAAACACAAGTAGTTTGTTGTGTGTAGGATGTGAAAGAAAATAGAGAGCATTTTGAGAGAGAAAGCGTAAACAAGATTGTTTGCATGTGTGTAAGAGAGAGAGAATGAAAGAGAGAGAGAGAGCGCATTCAATGCATTTCGGTAGCATGCATTGAAACTTGGCTTTCTCGTGGCTTTCTTTTGCAAAATAACTATGAATTAATGGACTTGTTTTCAAATAAGTGTCAACATATAACGCCATATTAAGGTGTGGGATGTTCCGCAGCTAGCACAATCTGTCCATCCAGAATTCACCAGTGGAAACATGGTGGCTCTCAACACCAGACAACAGAAAGAATTGGCCGCTACGATCCAAGAGATTGTTTGGGAGGAAATTACCTCTGCACTCGACTTGCAATTAAAACCGGTAAATTAATCTCTTGCACTGCTCACTGCTAAAGTGGATACCTACTCAACTAAAGTAGACATTAGGACACAGCAGCCAATGGGACAGATGTGCAACTCCATGACCTGGAAACAGTGCAAACTAAGTAGAATGGAAAATCAAAATAGTAAAAAATAAAACCAAATCACTCAAATCATTCCTGTAAATTCAATGTGTGGGTTACAGGACTTAAAACTGACGTGAAAGCAGGCAACACAACATCCTTCATGGGCAGTCTTTTCTATGAACTGTTTGTGCAGAAGAAGCTGGGTCCGATGCTGCCGATTAACATTGCTCGCCGCACCGCATGAGTCCTATTCGCAACTGGTCTCGTGTTTGATTGTACAATTCACAGTTTTCGCCTCCCTACCACTGAGGAAGTACAGTTCCTGCTCAGCCCAGTCAAAACTGTTCGCTGCTCTGGCCCCCCAATGGTGGAACAAACTCCCTCACGACGCCAGGACAGCGGAGTCAATCACCACCTTCCGGAGACACCTGAAACCCCACCTCTTTAAGGAATACCTAGGATAGGATAAGTAATCCTTCTCACCCCCCTAAAAGATTTAGATGCACTATTGTAAAGTGGCTGTTCCACTGGATGTCATAAGGTGAATGCACCAATTTGTAAGTCGCTCTGGATAAGAGCGTCTGCTAAATGACTTAAATGTAAATGTAATGTAAATGTTTTGAAGTCAAACAGCAAATTGTTCGCCTCACAGCAGAATCGAGGGCTCTGACCTAGTCAGAGAATAGGATCAGCATCTACCTAGACCTGAGTGCCGAACTGCTGAAATAGTAGGTGATCCCAGCTACACAAGCTACACTTGAGGTGCGGCTTCATCCACCCAGCAAACTCATCTTGAACTTCCAGAATACAACACACACATGTTCCACTGCCAAGGAGACTCAAGACTTCTTTGAGAAGAAGATCAAGCCCAACACACAAGGGAACGAGCTGACAGATCTATGATAACCACAATGTGACTGGATCAACATTCAGGTATGCTATCCATGCACAATCACATAGCTTAGCCAATGGCTATGATGCTGCCCTCAACATAAGACAATGAGGAGGACACCCCCTCAATTGCAGTGGTGGGCCGTCAGGGCCAGCAAGGCCTTCTCTGCTGCTCTAAACATCATCAGAATATATATATTTTTTTAAATATATTTTCCCACAAATATGCATTAAATTATTCCCCAGAGTAAGAGTTATACTCTTCATTTCATAGCTTTCCTCTTGGTTGCACTGCTTCCAGCCCCAGGTTGAGATTTGGAGGGATGGTCTTTATGTAGATCTTTTATCCAATCATATTCAGCCATCATGTGTTGCCAGGGATCTAAAATCTGCCCTCAGGCCTTCAGAATCAACAGTGCGGGCGCTTGTAGCTTAAAGTGAATGGGAATTAAAATTTAGTGTCAACCAATCAGCTTTAGAGTTGGCTATTATACTCCAGTGTTACACAGGAGCCAGCTAGCAGGCGTAGTGCGTGCACGTCTTTTGATTGGATTACCAATATTGAGAGGCAGGTCCTATATGGGCAGGTATATGCAAACCTCAGAACTAGGAAACTGAATTTGATAAACTAATTAATTTGCGTACTACTAAGCTGTTTTTTTTAACCCACAATGGCGGAAGGAGGAGAAGATATCGATTTGGTCGAGGATATAATTATAACGCCATTCTCAAGACAAACTTTTCAAGAAAAGTTAGACATTGTCAGGAGAGGTCGCCCGACGCCGACGCTACAAAGCCTGTCACAGGCGGGAAAGAGGTTCGTTCGCCACTTTCAAAGTTCCAACTACGAGCGCTATCAATGCCTATTATTTGCAAGTGATAGATTTGGTGTTTGGAGCCACACTGGCTTTGCAAACTTGAGTTGTCTAACCAAGGCAGCAATGAGACACGGCTGGGCACTTACAAGCAATGGTGCTTTTGAAAACTTTTGGGGACACCCGAGTGGATCAGCTCAACGAACAAGCGTGCAAGGCAATGGGAGCTGCACAGTGAAAAGGTATTGTACTCTTCCCCTGCAATTCTATTAATAAAAATTTCAATTTCAAGGTGACTGGTTTTATACTGCGTTTCTGTCTAAATGTATAGTGTCTAGAGCCATGGCATCATAATGATGGTAATAAGAGGTGGATTAATTCGGGTGGGACTGTGTAGGACCTCACTGAAGGCCCAGCCCCCAGGCCCACGGCACACCACTGCTCAATTGAGGTAAAATTAACACTATTATTATTGTGGCGCTTGCGAAGTTAAAGCCACCACTTAAATCTTTGACATACTTCTCTCATTATTAGTGGGGCTTACATTTACATTTTACATGTTTGTCATTTAGCAGATGCACTCATCCAGAGTGATTTACAGTAGTGAGGGCATACATTTTCATACAATTTCCATACTTACAAAGGAAGGCTTACAAAGCAAGAGCACCCACTTTAAATCTTCCACATATTTCCGACTTATTATAGTTATTGTGGGGCTTGCAAAGCAAAAGCCCCCACTTAAATCTTTGAAATATTTATTCTTCGTCTTCTTCTTTAGCATGCTACTCCGCTTACACCGTTTAAGCTAGAAGCACCATTCAAACTTTAAACTCGTTCAGACAGGTCTCAATTGAGTTGCTTGAATACAACTTTTTGATATATTTTGTACTGTTTAAAATATTACACTTTTTGTCTTTCTTTTTGTAGCTCAAATGGAGCCATTGCTATGGATACTGACAGACGCAGAGGAGCACATGTGCAGTGTAGGGAAAAAATAATGACGAGGGTGAAGATTGACCACAATTACCGAACACAAACAAAAACTACTGACCACAATAACACAATTACTGACCACACAACTAATGACCACAACAAGACAACTACAACCACACACCTACTGACCACAACTACTCAACTTCTGAAAACACAACTAATGACCACAACAAGACAACAAACCACAACTAAAGCCCACATCACAAAACTACCGACCACAACTACTATCCACTACTACTTATCACAACTACTGATTACAACGACTCAACTACTGAACACACAACTAATGACCACAACCAATGACAACAACTACAGACCACAACTAATAACCACAATTACTGACCATAACCACACGACTATTGATCACAAAACTACTAACCACAACTATTAACCACAACACAACTACTGACCACTAGTACTGATTACAACTACTGACAACAACTCCGGACCACACCTACCCACCACAACGTCTGACCACAACTATTAACCACAACACAACTCCTGATCACATCTACTGACCACAACCACAAAACTACTGCCCACAACAAGGCAACTACTGACACACAAGCACTGACCACTAGTACTTATCACAACTACTGACCACTACTACTGACCACAACTAATGACAACAACTCATAACCACAATTACTGACCACAAAACTACTGACCACAACTATTAACCACAACACAACTACTGACCACAACCACAAAATGACAGCCCACAACTATTAACCCCAACACAACTGCTGGAGGCAGGGCTTTCTCCTATAGAGCTCCATTTTTATGGAACGGTCTGCCTACCCATGTCAGAGATGCAAACTCGGTCTCAACCTTTAAGTCCTTACTGAAGACTCATCTCTTCAGTGGGTCATATGATTGAGTGTAGTCTGGCCCAGGAGTGGGAAGGTGAACGGAAAGGCTCTGGAGCAACGAACCGCCCTTGCTGTCTCTGCCTGGCCGGTTCCCCTCTTTCCACTGGGATTCTCTGCCTCTAACCCTATTACAGGGGCTGAGTCACTGGCTTACTGGGGCTCTCCCATGCCGTCCCTGCAGGGGGTGCGTCACCTGAGTGGGTTGATTCACTGTTGTGGTCATCCTGTCTGGGTTGGCGCCCCCCTTGGGTTGTGCCGTGGCGGAGATCTTTGTGGGCTATACTCAGCCTTGTCTCAGGATGGTAAGTTGGTGGTTGAAGATATCCCTCTAGTGGTGTGGGGGCTGTGCTTTGGAAAAGTGGGTGGGGTTATATCCTTCCTGTTTGGCCCTGTCCGGGGTGTCCTCGGATGGGGCCACAGTGTCTCCTGACACCTCCTGTCTCAGCCTCCAGTATTTATGCTGCAGTAGTTTGTGTCGGGGGCTAGGGTCAGTTTGTTATATCTGGAGTACTTCTCCTGTCCTATTCGGTGTCCTGTGTGAATCTAAGTGTGCATTCTCTAATTCTCTCCTTCTTTCTTTCTCTCTACCTGACATGGAGGACCTGAGCCCTAGGACCATGTCCCAGGACTACCTGACATGATGACTCCTTGCTGTCCCCAGTCCACCTGGCCATGCTGCTTCTCCAGTTTCAACTGTTCTGCCTTACTATTATTTGACCATGCTGGTCATTTATGAACATTTGAACATCTTGGCCATGTTCTGTTATAATCTCCACCTGTTCTGCCTTGTTATTATTCGACCAGCCAGAAGAGGACTGGCCACCCCACATAGCCTGGTTCCTCTCTAGGTTTCTTCCTAGGTTTTGGCCTTTCTAGGGAGTTTTTCCTTGCCACCGTGCTTCTACACCTGCATTGCTTGCTGTTTGGGGTTTTAGGCTGGGTTTCTGTACAGCACTTTGTGATATAAGCTGATGTACGAAGGGCTATATAAATAAATTCGATTTGATTTGATTTGAACTCCTGACCACAACTACTGACCACAACTACTGACAACAACTCCTGACCACAATCACACAATTACTGACCACACAACTAATGACCACAACCACTCAACTTCTGAAAACACAACTACTGACCACACAACTAATGACCACAACAAGACAACTACAACAGCACACATACTGACTACAACCAATTAACTTCTGACCGCATAACTAAGAACAACACAACTACAGACCACAACTTACTGACCACCACAACATATCTACTGACAACGGCCGCACAACTACTGACCACACAACTACTGACACAACCACAAAACTACTGACCACACAACTACTGACAACTACTACTGATCACAACTACTGACCACTACTACTGATCACAACTACCTACCACAACTACTCACCATAACCACACATCTACTGACCAAAATGAAGGACCACAATTACTGACCACAACCATTGACCACAACACAACTACTGACCAAAACTGCTGACCACAACCACACAACTACTGACCACAACTGCTGACCACAACCACACAACTACTGACCACAACTACTGATCACAATTAATGATCACAACCACTCAACTTCTGACACAAAACTAATGACCACACAACTACTGACCACAACACCACAACTACTGACCACACAACTAATGACCACAACAAGACAACTACAAACAACAACTAAAGACCACAACCAAAATAATACTGACCTCAACTAATGACCTCAACTACCGACCACAATCACTGATCACAACTACTGACCCCAAATAATGACAACAGTGAGGCTATATACAGAGGGTACAGGTACAGATTCAATGTGTAAGGGCACCAGTTAGTCGAGGTAATATATACATTTCCAAATATCTTCTTTTGTTAGGGCGTTTGGTAAACAAATCCAAAAGCGCGTTCAGGTCGTGCCGAACGTCGGTCAAAAAGGTATGTTGCAGCCAGTAGAAACATGCCAACCTAAGTTTGGAATCAATCTTTAGGATGTTTTTAACATATAACTTCATTAATGTTCCAACCGGACAATTCCTTTGTCTGTACAAATGAAGTGGAACGTAGCTACCTTTCATCTGCTGATAATTTCTCAAAGTTGGGTTTTATTCGGAATGGCACAAAAGGGCTGTCCCAGGATATCTGACCCTAACTGGGCTCAGGGGCGGTCCTCTGATTTAGTTCAAATCCAATTCCCTTTTTGAGTTTTCCCTCATTAAACAGTCCAAAACCACATTGTAAAAGTGTGTAAACAGTACAATACTCACTCATTCATCTTATACAACAATTAGATGTAAACCTTATATCTGGGGCTATTATATAAACAGCGTTATGGTAATGTGGCCACACCGTCTCCCATGAGCTTCCCAAGTTGTGACAAACAGACCAGTTCGTAGCTAGATTCTTCACCGATCTTTTACACTTTCTCTGGAACATGACATTTGTTCGTACCTCAAGTTCTGTGAGATGGAAGGATTTCCTTTGTCCTCTATGAAAGTTTACCCTATCTCTAATAGTGTGTGGCCATGAGGCTGGGTCTTCTGAGGAATTTACGACCTTCTATACTCAGAGGCCAACGGCATGACACAGATGTGCAATACTTTATCAAAGCTGTCAGTGAGACGTCTAATCCCCCTGACTCTCCCTACTGTCTCCCCCTATTAATATTATTATTATCCCCCTGTTCATTCCTTGGCTGAGACTACACACACACACACACACACACACACACACACACACACACACACACACACACACACACACACACACACACACACACACACACACACACACACACACACACACACACACACACACGATGTCATTTACAAAATATCCTCCAACACTCTACTCAACAAATTGGATGCAGTCTATCACAGTGCCATCCGTTTTGTCACCAAAGCCCCATATACTACCCACCATTGCGACCTGTACGCTCTCGATGGCTGGCCCTCGCTTCATACTCGTCACCAAACCCACTGGCTCCATGTCATCTACAAGACCCTGCTAGGTAAAGTCTCCCCTTATCTCAGCTCGCTGGTCACCATAGCATCACCCACCTGTAGCACGCGCTCTAGCTCTCTTTGGCCGCCTCTCCTTCCAGTTCTCTGCTGGCAATGACTGGAATGAACTACAAAAATCTCTGAAACTGGAAACACTCATCTCCCTCACTAGCTTTAAGCACCAACTGTAAGAGAAGCTCACAGATTACTGCACCTGTACATAGCCCACCTATAATTTAGCCCAAACAACTAGCTCTTTCCCTACTGTATTTATTTTATTTATTTTGCTCCTTTGCACCCCATTATTTTTATTTCTACTTTGCACATTCTTCCACTGCAAATCTACCATTCCAGTGTTTTACTTGCTATATTGTATTTACTTTGCCACCATGGCCTTTGTTTTGCCTTTACCTCCCTTATCTGCCCTCATTTGCTCACATCGTATATAGACTTGTTTCTACTGTATGTTTGTTTTACTCCACATGTAACTCTGTGTCGTTGTATGTGTCGAACTGCTTTGCTTTATCTTGGCCAGGTCGCAATTGTAAATGAGAACTTGGTTAAATAAAGGTCAAATAAAAAAATAAACACACACACACATTCTCCAGGTTTGCAAGATGGGATCATTATTGCCTGACCAGGTCCCTGTGTCTGTCAATCAACACATTACAGCAGGAGACTTCACAGTTTTGAGGATGTTCTCATCAAGGCGCATTTTCCCATTTTTGACCGCCACAAAGGCCCGGATACATGTACTCATCAGGCACTAATATCTCATTAAGGTACAAAAATAAACTAATGCCTGTATAATTCTTGTCACGTTCTGACCTTAGTTCCTTTATTATGTATTTGTGTTCGTTTGGTCACGGCGTGAGTTGGGGTGGGTAGTCTATTGCGTGTCGTTGGGGTGGGTAGTCTACAGAGGCAGGTCGTTGGAGTGGGTAGTTTACAGAGGCATGTGTCATTCATTGTCTCTGATTGAGAAACATACTTAGGCAGCCTGTTTTCCCACTATGAGTTGTGGGTTGTTTTCTGTCCTCTGTGTCTTCACCAGACAGAACTGTTTTGATTTTGTTTTTGTGTTCAGTGTTAATACATTTCAACATGGGCACGTACCACGCTGCATATTTGTGCGATCCCTCATACTCCTCGTCAGAGAAGGACGAATTTCGTTACAATTCTCTACAACTATCTTACTGAAGGTACGAATGAGCTCTAACTAGCCTAGCATGCATCATATTATAATAATAAGAAAAGCTAAAACAATGTAACATCTATACAGGTCCATTAACTAACCATAGCAATGATGATAAACAATCTGCTTGAATATCCTTGTCTAGCTTAAACTAAATGATTCATGGTCACACACTCCAACTTTAGATCAGAGCAGCAGGAATGCAACTGCTACTAATGTATCATCTTTTTCACCGTTCAATATGTCTATTCAGTCGTTTTGGATCTTATTTGGATCTCACCTGCTCAAAGCCTGAGAGAATCAAAGCTTGCTGCTTCTTGTATGGGACTGTGGAGAATCCGTTGAAATGCTGCAACTTGCGCACTTCCATCAACTTTCCACAATCCCTTCTGCACGTATCGGCACACACTCTTCCCTAATGCAGGAAACTGTGTAACATTACCGATAGCCATGAATCATCAGGTGTTTCTCCTGATTCATTTAGCTACCAGTTTCTTATTGTATAGCCTATTAGATTATATTTTCCGCTCTAGCTACACAAGCGAGCCAACACAGAATAACATACACTTTTTTCCCACATGATCCAATTTTAGCCTAAAATGCCAGTTCATTAGCGCATACATGTCTTGCGAAACAAATTAATTTAAAACCTGTTAAAGATAGGGCTGACTACTGCCCCCTTTGGTGGAATTGCGTGCCCATAGTAAACAGAAAAAAAATCTGTCAAAAATTGCTAATATATGCATATAATAATTATTATTGAATAGAAAACACTCTAAAACTTCTAAAACCGTTCAAATTATGTCTGTATGTAAAGCAGAACTCTCAGGGCAGCCATTCTCCCAAAACTCTCTCGTCATCAGAAAAGTTGGCCCAACTTTGACGTCATCGCCCCCACCCTTCCCAAGCAGCTACAGACCCAGGAACAGTTTCTCTGTCTTCAGCGCGATGTCTGCTTTCAATGGGGCTTCTCGTTGTGAGAATCGCACGCTCACGAGACTTTTGGCGGGCTGAAACCTTCCGGTCACGCGAAAAAACAGGTACTCTCATGCACGCCTCGGCTCCAGTGCTCTCTTTCTTCCAGGATTGACTAAACGATGTGTGTGTTTCTGTTCGTGCTAAGGATTGTTGTCCACGTTTATAACATGCTCAAGCTTGATTCTGAACTTAGTTTGACCAGTTTAGTAGACATATAATATGTCATTTTGACGTTTTGGTGCACATCCACTTGAATTTTGGCTGCATTTCAACCGAAATATGTCGCGTTTGATAACCTAAAGACACAGACTTCAAAACTAAACGCTGTTTTTGGTAAGTATAATTCCTTCCAGGTCTTCTGATGGAAGAACATCAAAGGTAAGGGAATATTTATGTGGTAAATATGGGTTTCTGTGGACTCCAAGATAGAGGAGACATAATGCTAATTTCTGAGCGCCGTCTCATATTATAGCCTAGTGAACGAATTCTGTAACGTTAAAAATAAATGTAACACAGCGATTGCATTTAGAAGAAGTGTATCTTTCTATATATATGTAGAACATGTATATTTAGTCAAAGTTTATTATGTGTATTGCTTGTTATCTGACGTTATCTGCTGGAGCTATCGTCATTTCTCAGGACATTTGAGTAGCATTTTTTGAACAATGCATCATTGTAAACAGAGATTTATGGATATATATAGCATATTAT
The DNA here is from genome assembly GCF_023373465.1 of Oncorhynchus keta. Lineage (NCBI taxonomy): Eukaryota > Metazoa > Chordata > Actinopteri > Salmoniformes > Salmonidae > Oncorhynchus > Oncorhynchus keta. The sequence goes on from NC_068446.1 coordinate 8,717,452, forward strand.
TGAAAAAAACATAAATGTACTGTGTAACATGTTATATTACTGTCATCTGATGAAGATTTTCAAAAGGTTAGTGCATTATTTTTCTTTTAATCCTGCGTTTGTTGATTGCATATTTTGTTCAATTTGGCTATTCAAATTAGCTGTGTCTTTGGTGGTGGTTTGACATAAATATGTGCTATGTTTTCGCCGTAAAACATTTTAGAAAACTGACTTGCTGGGTAGATGAACAAGGTGTTTATCTTTCATTTGAGCTATTGGACTTGTTAATGTGTGGAGGTGAAATATTTCTAAGAATATTTTTGCATTCCATGCGCCACCTTCCAGCTGAACGTGGGAGGGGGTCGTTCCCAAATGGGAACCCAACCCGTCAAAGATAGGATATCTAGTAATGATGTTTGATGTTTTCAAAAATGGCACATATAGGTTTTTTTTTTTTCGCAAGGGCTCAGTTGTGGTCAGTAGTTTTGTGGTTATAGTCAGTAGGTGTGTTCAGCAGTTGTGGTCAGGAGTAATGCTATGTAGTTGTGTTGTTGTGGTCAGTAGTTGTGTGATTGTGGTCAGTATTTCTGGTCAATAGTTGTGCGGTTGTGATCAGGAGCTGTGTTCAGTAGTTGTGTGGTCAGTAATTGTGTGGTTGTGGTCAGTAGTTGTGTGTTAATGCAGTTACTAAAACAGCTGTATCGTTAGAACCGTATAATATATTTTGGTTCCGCAAACAGATTTTAATGGCATAGAAGTAGACGAAGATGGCATGCCCTCTAACTTTTCGTAAACTTGCTGGGGAAGTGGTCAAAGTTTCAGTCGTTACTTAATAACATTGGTGTAGGCAAACTTGTCTTTCACGTTTTACTCTTATATGTGGTCATATGGGTGAAAAGTACATTTTTGTAAGTGTAATGTCTGCCCTGTCACACCTTTTTGTTTTCAGAAGTGGGAAAACATGTGTTTATTGGGTATGTATTTTTAATTATTGCCTGGCAGGTATTTTATAAGAGGACAGCCAGCATGAGCTTCTCCCTGCCACCTCTTGCATTCTAGGATGAGTAGGCAGATGAACCACAGCCATTGCACCCAACTCTCTGTAGTCTTCACCCGACCATCTAGCCACAGACTCAGTGAGCCAGCATTGTCAGACCAAAATGAGAAACAGATATGATTGATGACCACATGCCCTTCACAGGGAGCAACACCAGACACAGTGGGAGCTCAACTGAATCCATCAAGTTCTCGGCATTGACGAGTCTGTGCAAACTGTGTGTATAGTGGAGGGCGGAGGTACCAGCTGTTAGAGAAGTGCCAGCTTTGAGAGACTTGGGTGGTGGAGTTACTGGCGTGTGTGTGTGTGTGTGTGTGTGTGTGTGTGTGTGTGTGTGTGTGTGTGTGTGTGTGTGTGTGTGTGTGTGATTTTGACTGTTTGGCATGAGGGTGTGTTATACAAATTGATGGAAAGTGGTGTTGTGGAAAAACATTATATTATCAATTATAAAATAATTATAAAATCCATGTACACAAACAGTGTGCGGTAAAATGTGCAAAAAAAAGATAGAGGAAAATATAGTTTAGATGATCAATTATTCACCCTGATTAGAAACCATTTATTACTGAAAAACAAGAACTAAATTGTCTGTGCAAGGTCAGAGAAAAAGTCTTCTCATAAGAATGTTTGTTTTGATTTTGAAAAATCTGATTTTGACTCAATTTGGCATGAGGGGAGTATGCATCTCCGGACCTAAACAAAAAAACAACGGGGCTTGATGGAAATAACCTGTGGTGTTGGAGTACTCTCTGAAAAACGCTCTTTATTAAGACTGGTCTCGATTATCAAATTAATGAACTTATAAAATAATTATAAAATCCATTGGTATTGGCACAAAACATTAAAGGAATTAAAATGGGCAAAAAAACACACTAATTTCTTTCCACAGGGCCGTGAAGGATGGGGCAGGAATGCAGATTATGCCTCACCCTCTTCAACATATATATCACCGAATTGGTGAGAGCACTAAGAACATTCTGCAGCACCCAGCCTCCCCTACTAGAATCTTAAGTCAAATGTCTACTGTATGCTGATGATCTGGTGTCCTCAACCAAGGTGGACCTACAGCAGCACCTAGAACTTGGATTCTGCATGGATTCTGACAGACCTCGCCCTGACAGTAAATCTCAGTAAAACTAAAATAATGGTGTTCCAAAAAAGGTCCAGTTTCCAGGACCACAAATAAAAATTCCATCTTGACACCATTGCCCAAGATCACATAAAAACAATACATACCTTGGGCTAAACATCAGCGCAACAGGTAACATCCACAAAGCTGTGAATGATCTAAGAGACAAGTAAATAAGGGCCTTTTATGCCATCAATCAGTAAGATATTGGAGGGTATTGTGAGTAGACAAATATGAGAGTACATGGAAAATAATGATCTGATCACAGCCAATACGCATGCTTATCGCAAAAAACATTCCACTAACACTGTGTTGGTTGACATGACTGACAATTGGTTCAATGCTATGGATAATGGAAGGTATGTGGTTGTACTATTTTTTATTTTAGTGCAGCATTTGATTTAGTGGATCATGAAATTCTGTGGACAAAATGATTGCATTATGGTTTTAAGGAGGCAGCATTGAATTGGGTACAGTCATATTTAACTGACAGGGAAAAGTCCACCTATATCAATGGGTTGTTTTCTTCCCCTCATGCTTTAGACTGTGGAATACCACAGGGCAGCTGCTTTGGGCCACTGCTTTACTTAATATATACCAACAACATTCCTTATGCCTTATCTGAAACTCAAGCTTCTATATTTGCCGATGATACTACAATTTATACAGCAAAACAATTGGTTCAACAAGTACAACGAGTAGATCTGGAAAATATCACGGAGTGGGTTTACTGGAACAAACCTGTTTTAAACACCAAGAAAACCAAGGTTATGTTGGTCTATTCCACCAGAAAAAAGGCCAACACAAAATGGAATACAATTAAGTATGGGGGAGTACAAATTGAGGAAGTGGCAGAAACCAAACTACTACCTACGGGTGCAACTAGACAACTGCTTATCGTAGTCTCAAATAACTCATCTATGTAAAACAAAAATGTTAAAACTGCATGCATGATCAGAATGGCTCAATATTTACCCGGAAAGATTCTTAAGCAAACAACCCAAGCATTAATTGGGAGTCAGGTGAACTACTGTTCTGTGGTCTGGGGAAATGCATCAGCAAGTAAAATTAGGAGGCTGCAGATTACACAGAACAAAGCAGCAAGGATTTTTTAAAGGTGGAGATACGGTTATTCTGTTGTAGTCATGCACAATGCTCTTGGTTGGTCATCAATCAACAAGATCATTGAAAAAACATGCTTGTTTTATTTCACAATGTACACCAGCAACCAAACTCCATTCACAATTGTATTCAGTTGGTAAGAGACAAACATTCAGTAAATACTAGGAATATATTGTCCACCATTTATGTGTAATCAAGACATTAAATAGATATAGGCAAAATAACATTTCGATTCAGAGCATCAATAATTTATCTGAGTAAATGTCACGACTCCTACAGAAGGTGGCTCCCCTTCCTGTTCGGTTGTCGTCATCGGCCTACTAGCTGCCACTGATCCCTTTTCCCCTGTTTCACCTGTTTTGTGTGTAGGCTGATTAGTCGGGCTATGTTAGCCAGTAGGCCCGCCTGCTCTCTGTGCGGGATTGGTTTGTGTTGCGACTGAGCACGTTTGATGTTGACGTGTTTCGTTCGTGGGTTTTTCTCCGTACTGTTTGAGTCCCCATGTTTGGGGCATTTGTTTTGTGTGCGCCCTGTGTTTCGTGGGGTGGCTTATGTTCTCCGTGTGTGCAATAAATAGGACTACACTGTACTCTTTGCTTCCTGCGCCTGACTTTAAAACCCACTACGCCCAGAGCGTTACAGTAAACCAGAAACCTTTCAATATATACTTTAGGACCATTTAAATACAATAAATTGGAAGGTTGTGTAGGACTATTTTCAGACTGTTAGAGTATTTATCTGGTCAATATCTCCGTGTATTATGTCTGTTTGTAACAGTGTGTTATATGTGAAAATGTGATTTTATTATACATTGTATTTTAATGTTTAAGGATTCTTGGAAGATTAGTCCAAATGAAGACTAAAAGAGATCATAATAAAATCAAAAGGACCATAAAATGTTGTGTACCATTTTGTATCTGGCTAAACATACTTTAATCATTTATAGAACCCATTGCCTGTATGGTTGTAAGGTCTGGGGTCCACTCACCAACTAAGAATTCACAAAACGGGACTAACGCCAAATTCAGACTCTGCATGCAGAATTCTGCAAAAATATTCCCAGTGTTCAATGTACAACATCAAATAATGCAAGCAGTGAATTATTGTGAATTTTCCAGTAGGTATGGCAATTAATTATTTCAGAAGGAGTCAGCAAAACTAGTATTCTATATGTGCTCTAGGTCATTGGACACCATTAGATATGCACCTGACAGTCATTCTTGTAACTGTTATGGTCAACTATGGTTACACCTCTTGGGTCTTTTCCAGAACAGGGGTGTCCCTTTCAGAAGAGTTAGCAGGATGACATGTATTGGTTATTCCTGTAGAGTGCCAAGGTCTGTTGCTATGGTCTTACATGCATGAAACTATTTATGTGACTCTACAGGTTCCATGTCCTAATATGAAGGCAATATGATAACGGTGGCTAAATGCCAGAGGTGATGAGCCATTAAGAGGACTTACTATGAGTATGCCGTAAGGAGGACAAATGTATAAAACGTGTGTGCCAAGACTGGTAGGCAGTTGTATTCGTGATCCAACTCTGCTTTTATTATGAAGTAATAAAAAGTATTTGAACTCACATGCTCCGGTATTTGTGAAATATGATAGACTAAATATTTCCACGACATAAATGGCGAGTTAGCCAGCAGTGACGAAAAGGGACCAGAGACAGCTGTGCAGCTGTGAATGGGCTTCCTGGGCGGACTGCACAAAACTTAAATGGCAAACTGAGTTCTTGTATGGTCTGCTCTAGGAACCTGGTTTCAGAGTTAGGTCACCGAGTAGATCTCTCCAAATTTGACGAACCAAAGATATATTTGGAGCTTTTGAGTTCAATGAAATGCATGCAAAATATTGGGGGTATGATAAGAAGCTTTTGAGGGTTTCAACGGTGAATATAAGTATATTAATTGGTGTGTGGCCATTGGAGAGGGAGATTTGTGTGGACCGATTATTTTGACTGGCTCAGTTAAGTGGGGTTATTCATCTGATGTGTTGAGACGGTTCATCTGACCAGTTGTTCAGTCTGTTTGAGTTGTGACTGTGTTGTCTGATTTCGTTTGGCCGGGATATGTTTGATTAGACCTGTGTGAGTTGTGTGCAAACGCAGCCCATTTGTCTGATTCAATTGATCCTTGTCAGCTGGTCATTCAAGTCGTCCGACTCACACAGTCGCTCAGCTGGGGTGGGGGATCAGTCTCGTTCAGGTTATCTGTCTGAAAACTGAAAACAAGTTCCTAGGAAATATCGTTTCCCAATGAGAACCCACTGAACAGACACAGACCTAAAAAAACAATCTGAACGGTTAGTCCTCTGAGTTTTGCCTGCTACATAAGTTGTGTTATACTCACAGACATGATTCAAACAGTTATAGAAACTTCAGTGTTTTCTATCCAAATCTACTGATAATATGCATATCTTATATTCTTGGCATGCGTAGCAGGAAGTTGAAATTGGGCACGCTATTTTTCCAAAAGTGAAAATGCTGCCCCCTATACCTTAAGAAGTTAACGGGAACAATTTAAGGTGAAACAGCTTTTAAATGTGTTGATTGGACATTGGTCTATTAACGATACAAGGATATATGTACATTATTATGACAATGAGAGACTAATCATATAATACCAAGACAAACAACGTTTATAATCAAATACGTAAATAAATGATCAAATTTAAGACGGAGAATCGTTATTGTCTTTACCGGAGATAAACAACAAAGAACGCGTTCTCATCCACGTGCATGAAAACACTACAGCCAAAATGTGAGCCACTTTGAAAAACGAGCTAATTTTTCCTCCGGGATTCGCCTGCCATATCAGTTCTGTTATACTCACAGACATTATTTCTAGAGTTTTAGAAGCTGTATAGTGTTTCCATCCAAATCTACCAATTATATGCATATCCTAGCTTCTGGGCCTGAGTAACAGGCAGTTTACTTTGGGCACGCTTTTCATCCGGACGTCAAAATACTGCCCCCTAGCCCAGGAGGTGGAGGGATAATGCATGGGAGGGATAATTTCACCACAAGCAGTGTGTGTGTGAACCTCAAACCCTCCCTAACTGGCTGAAGAGTGACGGACAAATGTGTGTTAAGTGACATTGACCTCTAACACTTCTATCTATGTCCATTGGGAAGATGACCTGTGAACTATATCTGAAATAGACATGCTGGAATTATATGTGCTGGGAGAAGGAAGACTAAAGGGGAACGGGGGTTTATTCACTATGAAAAAGTGTAGACTAAGGATGCATAGTGATATGGAAACTATTTCTATGCAACTTGCGAAAGGAAAACAGGGACGAAGGGAAGTTGTAATGTGAAGAGTTATGAATGACAATGAAAGTTTGAGGAGATGGGGAACAAAGTGAAGAGTACATAACTTGGGAACACCCCTCGGAACCTCGGGCCGAAAGGGGAAGACTGGGCTAAAGCATGAGGAAGCTGTTTAGGGCTTTACTTTTTGTGAAGTCCAGCATAAAAGTATCCTGGAGGCATAGAGAGAGTGGGAATTATCATGGGCTCAGAATTTGGTTTTCATGCTTATATACATATGCATAATTTATCACATTGTTAATACTGTTATGTTTTCTTTTTATTGCTTTTCAAGTCGTATGCTATCACTCTCTTAGGAACCAGAAGGAAAATGGAGGTGTGATGAGAGATGGGAAATAAGATTGTGTGTGGTGCAATTATAGAACAGAGGCCATAAGTCTCTGAGATTGAAAGGGTCACAGAAAGAAGGAAAACCTGAACCAGGACCAGAGGTTTCACATCCGGTAATCCAAGGTGACCAGGTCTGAGTGTTCCGGAGGAAATGGAACGAGCCAAGGCAAGAGGGTCCTTACGAAGTGGTCCTAGCAACACCAACAGCCGTCTGGTGAAAGGAAGCACTACGTGGTACCATCTAAACCACTGTACCAGAGTTCCGGAGGGGTTCGGCGAGTGACCATCGAGAGATGAGGAGCCTGGAGGGAACGAAAGGAGAGGATGCTGATACACCAGGCTGTGCAATCACCAATAGTGGACAATTGAGAAGTGGAAAAACATCGGCAGGTCCGACAAAGCCACCCGGACAGCTGATGAAACTGTGGGTTTACACAACTGAATCATTTCTGTCAGAAACCAAATCAGGGAAGCTCATCTGCGTGCTCGTCATCCTCAACAGGGTGTTGACCTGATTGCAGTTTGGCATCGTAACAAACTCCAGTGGGAAATGCTCACCGTTGCTGAGGTCAACGTTGTGCACAGAGTAAACCGCGTGGGGTTACGGTATAGGCTGGCATAAGCTACGGACAATGAACACAACTGCTTTTATCAATGGCAATTTGAATGCACAGAGATACCATGACGAGATCCTGAGGCCCATTGTCGTGCCATTCATCCACCACCATCACTTCATGTTTTAGCACGATAATACACAGCACCATGTCGCAAGGATCTGTACACAATTCCTGGAAGCTGAAAATGTCCCAGTTCTTACATGGCCTGCATACTCACCAGACTTGGCATCAACTGTTGTCTTTTGTATCAGTTCATAAACCATGTGCCATGGAATCGGTACATAGAAAATCTCTTCCCATTTATTTTGCCACCTGTATGGCGTAAATGTCACGTTCTGACCTTTATTTCCTTTGTTTTGTCATTATTTAGTATGGTCAGTGCGTGAGTTGGGGTGGGCAGTCTATGTTTGTTTTTCTATGATATGGGTATTTCTATGTTTCGGCCTAGTATGGTTCTCAATCAGAGGCATGTGTCATTAGTTGTCTCTGATTGAGAATCATACTTAGGTAGCCTGGGTTTCACTGTGTGTTGGTGGGTGATTGTTCCTGTCTCTGTGTTTGCACCAGACAGGGCTGATTAGGTTTTCTTACATTTATTGTTTTGTTAGTCTATTCATGTATAGTTTTCTTTATTAAAGAACCATGAATAGAAACCACGCTGCATTTTGGTCCGCCTCTCCTTCAACTCAAGAAAACCGTTACAGTAAATGTCAACAAGGATGTTTAAAGAGTTACAATCTGCCGAATTAAACTCTAAGGTCTATTACGTTGTTAAACAGTCATATTATTAATCATTACCTTTTATCATATCATCATTCTGAACAGTCAAAACCTCATGCATTTGCAAAAAAAACAGCCTCACCCGTGATTCAGTACTACACAACTTGGTTTAATTCTTTATTTACTAGATAACTAAATAATAACAGAATAAACATACATCCTTAATACATGAGACAAAGGTCCCCAGCAGACTGACACAATATGGTGGCTTTTACACAGCAACATGGAGAGGGAGAGAGAGAGAGAGAAAAGGACACTTATCATCAATACATTTCAAAACTATTCTCACAGTAATCATATAGTTTGCACACAAACCACTGCCCATTTGGATAAGAAAGCATAAATGTATTTATGTGTGAATGCCTTTGTTCAACGTTTCTCTCGGTCAGAACCAACCCTCCTTAGGAAGGTTGTCGGCCTTTCAGCGGCAAGCTTGTATGGCTCTGATTGTCTGAAAGGGGTCTCCCCATTACTGTCTTCTACTGTTGTTCACTCTGGAAGATAGCTAGCCAGCCGTATAGATGGTTCCTATTGGTGATAAGAGTAGTAGGATAGTCTCACTTAGATTTGTTTTTCTAGATATTTGACTCAATGTAGCTAATCAGCAGTACCAGTGATTGTCTGAGAGGGGAGTTTGTTTTCCCCTCGTGTTTGTATTCTGGATTCGGACTACATTGGACATGAGCTGCAGCTCACCATATTTCTGGTCTTGTCTGGGTGATGAGTTATTTTCTTCACCTCGTGTTGAGGTTCAAAGTTCCAACCATTTCAAACATGTAGCTCCTGCCTCATGCTTCCTGGTCTGAAGGTTGATTTCTCTCCCAGGTCTTTATGCACTCTGGTCAATAGTTCCATCAGTCTGACACACTCTCTGACCTCACTCGGGCGTGGCTACTTATTATGCACAGTTTATAGGAGATAGATTTCCTTATACCTCCTAGAATCACATATCTTAACAAAAATACTTTCATACTTTTTCAGATTTCATATACAATGTTAGGGATGGAGACTTCATAATGTAAATACTTTCCAAGTTACAGTATTACCGTTATAACCTTTTTAATGACATCACTAAATAAAAAACAAGTTGACATTAGTTTTCCATAGATCTTCTCTGACCATTTACCACATTCTTATGTTAGAAATATTGTTCCAGTATTCACTTTAGAACGTGATAGAGTTAGTTTTGGCGGGAAGACTGTCTGGGAGGAAGAGAAGAGGGAGGAAGAGAGTCTTCTCCTTCATTTACGACAGGGCATGAGGTGTCAAAAGCCCAAAACCAGTTTCCTCCTGCCCTCTGCGTGTGAGAGGGGTTCTGGTGGAAGTTTATTCATTGCAAACCTGATCTGCCCATTTGGATCACACCAGGACAGTCATGACAAATATAATAAAACATTGTTTTTAATTCCATGAAGTATGATTTTTTTATTAATAACTTATATTTGAGTTTAACCATAATATTTGTTGTACCTTTTCTGGAGGATAAAACTGAAATTGTAACCAGCTTTGTATAGCCTGTTTAAGAAAGGGCGATCCTTTAAACAAAATTGAATGTGCAAGTCACATAATATGTTGCATGGACTCACTAAGTGTGCAATAATAGTGTTTAACGTGATTTTTTAATGACTATCTATATCATCTCTGTACCCCACACACAATTATCTGTAAGGTCTTTCAGTCAAACAGTGAATGTCAAACACAGATTCAACCACAAAGACCAGTACGGTTTTCCAATGCCTCGCAAAGAAGGGCACCAATTGGTAGATGGGGGGCAAAAAAACATTGAATATGCTTTTTAGCATGCTGAAGTTATTAATTGCACTTTGGGTGGTGTATTTGAGGTGTGCCAAGTAGTCGGACAAAACGAGTATTGCAAAGGATTACGGCCAATTTTCTGGATACGATCATGATCCGAGTTTCTTTCGTAACTATCTGTGATCTGAAAAAAGGTTATTTTAAGGTGTCAGCACGCATCTTTCTCATATCAGTCAGTCAAGTGAGGTGCTGTGTGGTCTAAGTAAGTCAACTGGCTAGTTTTCCTGTCTGTAGAGAAAAGGGCGGGCTGCACGTTGATCCTGCTGCTCTGATGGAATAAAGTGAAGTTGTATTTCTCTGTCTACTAAACATAATAATTTCACCTGACCGCTTTCACTTCTCTTTTTCGGTCTGATCATTCAGACTGTTGCTGCCTCCTGTTAGCCTGCTACTATGATAAATGAAATGGCAAGGACGTTTGCTATCAATGTGTATAATATCTAACAAGCGGGGTGAGGGTAGGGAAAAAAAGATGAAACGCTGCTGCACATTTTGACTGATAGCAAACTTGTCTGCCCACTGCAAGTTGAGGACACACAGACACAGGTCAGACACACTCACAACCCTCTGCGGCACCATATCTGCAGCTTGTTTGGTCTACTGTTTGGTCTATATGTGCAGGGAGATAGATATTTTGCCAATATCTCTACTTAGGCGTCATTTCATTTTTTTCCGATCACGAGTATCATCCGATCAGACTATAAACTGTAAATTTACAGATAAGATAACAAAGACGAGTGTGGCCATGTCAGCACACCCCTATGGTGTATCAATACACCCAGTCATTACAAAGATATAAGCGTCCGTTTCTAACTCAGTTGCTGAAGAGGAAGGAAACCTCTCAGAGATTTCGCCATGAGGCCAATGGTGACTTTCAAACAGTTACAGTTTAATGGCTGTAATAGGAGAAAAATAGGAATGATCAACAACATTATAGTTGATGGACAATATTTACCTAAATCACAGAGTGAAAAGAAGGAAGCCTTTACAGAATAAAAAATATTCCAAAACATGCATCCTGTTTGCAATAAGGCACTAAAATAAAACTGATAAAAATGTGGCAAAAAAATTAACTTCATGTCCTGAATACAAAGCGCCACAACACAACACATCACTGAGTACCACTTCATATTTTAAGCATAGTCGTGACTGCATCATATTATGGATCTGCTTGTCATCGGCAAGGACTAGGGAGGTTTTTTTAGGATGAAAAGAAACGGAACAGAGCTAAGCACAGGCACAATCCTAGAGGAAACCCTGGTTCATTTTGATTTCCAACAGACCCTGGGAGACCAATTCACCTTTCAGCAGGAAAATAACCTAAAACACAAGGCAAAATATACAGTGGGGAGAACAAGTATTTGATACACTGCCGATTTTGCAGGTTTTCCTACTTACAAAGCATGAAGAGGTCTGTCATTTTTATCATAGGTACACTTCAACTGTGAGAGACGGAATATGAAACAAAAATCCAGAAAATCACATTGTATGATTTTAAAGTAATTAATTAGCATTTTATTGCATGACATAAGTAAGTCCTGTTCTCCACTCATTACCTGTATTAACTGCACCTGTTTGAACTCGTTACCTGTATAAAAGACACCTGTCCACACACTCAATCAAACAGATTCCAACTTCTCCACAATGGCCAAGACCAGAGAGCTGTGTAAGGACATCAGGGATCAAATTGTAGACCTGCACAAGGCTGGGATGGGCTACAGGACAATAGGCAAGCACCTTGGTGGGAAGGCAACAACTGTTGGCGCAATTATTAGAAAATGGAAGAAGTTCAAGATAACGGTCAATCACCCTCGGTCTGGGGCTCCATGCAAGATCTCACCTCGTTGGGCATCAATGATCATGAGGAAGGTGAGGGATCAGCCCAGAACTACACGGAAGGACCTGGTCAATGACCTGAAGAGAGCTGGGACCACAGCCTCAAAGAAAACCAATTATAACACACTACGCCGTCATGGATTAAAATCCTGCAGCGCACACAAGGTCCCCCCTGCTCAAGCCAGCGCATGTCCAGGCCCGTCTGAAGTTTGCCCAGGACCATCTGGATGAACCAGAGGAGGAATGGGAGAAGATCATGTGGTCTGATGAGACAAAAATAGGGCTATTTGGTCTAAACTCCACTCGCCGTGTTTGGAGGAAGAAGAAGGATAAGTACAGCCCCAAGAATACCATCCCAACCGTGAAGCATGGAGGTGGAAACATCATTCTTTGGGAATGATTTTCTGCAAATGGGACAGGACGAATGCACCATATTGAGGGGAGGATGGATAGGGCCATGTTTGCGAGATCTTGGCCAACAACCTCCTTCCCTCAGTAAGAGCATTGAAAATGGATCGTGGCTGGGGCTTCCAGCATGACAATGACCCGAAACACACAGGCAGGGCAACTAAGGTGTGGCTCTATAAGAAGCATCTCAAGGTTCTGGAGTGGCCTAGCCAGTCTCCAGACCTGAACCCAACAGAAAATCTTTGGAGGGAGCTGAAAGTCCGTATTGCCCAGCGACAGCCCCGAAACCTGAAGGATCTGGAGAAGGTCTGTATGAGGGAGTGGGCCAAAATCCCTGCTGCAGTGTGTGCAAACCTGGTCAAGAACTACAGGAAACTTATGATCTCTGTAAATTGCAAACAAAGGTTTCTGTACCAAATATTAAGTTCTACTTTTCTGATGTATCAAATACTTATGTCATGCAATAAAATGCAAATGAATTTCTTATTATTATTAAATCTCCCCACTGTACATTGGAGTTGTTTACCAAGATGACATTGAATGTTCCTGAGTTAAAGTTTGAAAATCATTGGCTAGACTTGAAAATGGCTGTCTAGCAATGATCAACAACTATTGGGGGGACTTAGGCGATAAGTGGTGCAGGGGGTGGGCAGGAAGAAGAGATATGAGGGGGTGAGGACTGACAACCAACCTGTGTTGCTAGGCAGGGTGTGAAGGGGATGTGGGTGGTTGGATGGATCGAGACATTTTGGGCTGGGGGGAATGGGATGGGGAGTTGGGGGTGTTGGCCCATTTCATCTAGTGTGATCAATATGATACTTTCTCTGTATTTATTTATTATTATTTTGAGTGGCAGCCCACGGGTACATGTTTTATGTCAAAGGCTCCCTAGTGGCGCAGCTGTCTAAGACACTGCATTTCAGCGCCCCGAGGCGCAACTATAGGCCCTGGTTCAAGTACAGGTTGTATCACAACCAGCCTTGGTTGGGAGTCCCATAGGGTGGAGCACAATTGGCCAGCGTTGTTAGGGTTTGGCTGGTATAGGCCATCATTGTAAATAAAGATGTGTTCTTAACTGACTTGCCTAGTTAAATAAAGATAAACCAAATATATCAATGTATATTAATATTGTACCTTTAACCCCCAGCCCCTCCCCCAACAAGAGATGAAGGGGGTGAAAGAGAGAGAGAGTGAGAGGGGCGGAGGGAGAAGAGAGTGAGTTTGAGGGATTATGATTCATGAATCAAGTTGAGTCTTCTTTATTATTAAACACCAGGTGACTTTAAATAACCTGCTCATGAATCAAGTTGTCTTTTTTAAACACCAGGTGACTCTTCCCAACCTGCTGATATGAAACTCGTTTGACAGCAATATCCTTAAACCTACACACACGAGCTCAACTAAAGTAAATAACAGGGAAATAACAAATGGTAAACGCATGGCTATCTCATCATGATAGACAAATTGAGTTGACTGAAGTATACAAACTTCTTATTGAATTGTATGAATGATAAGGTAAAATGTGTACTACCAATGCTCAAAGCAATCCAACACATTCAAAAAGTATAGACACACTGGTGTACTGATGACAGAGCGGGTATCATGAGCTATCCCCCAACACTGTATTGTCCTCTACTAATGGATAGCAGTGACTGATCTTCCTCTATCACGCACACACTCACACAGTCGCACACACTCGCAAACACGTTGTGCATCTCAGCATTATGAACCACATGAAATCAAATATCCGCTCAAGAGGGTATATTCCCACTACACTTTTAAGTGAAGTGACATCTCTCTCTCTCCCTTTCTCTTCTTTCTCTCTTATTATTTGTCTCATTGTTTTTCTATTTCTCCCTCTGTAAGAGGAGGAAGATAAAGGAAGAAGAGAGAGAAGAGGAAGTGCAGCGATCCTTCTAGATCTCATAAATTCAATATATTCATATTGGCTTGGCTCTTAAAAGTGCTGCAGAGTGCATTTGGGAAGTATATAATTCGCACAATTGTAAGAGGGCCGATGGTGATGCATGGAGAAGCCAGGGTTCGCTTCATTTTCACAGCAACTCCTCTCCGTCATATATGCGCCACCTTAATTCCTTCCGCTGGCCTAATATGTTTTTAATGCAGCCTGTGACTTATGTTGCTGTCAGATGCCGGACCACATAGGGATGCCAAGAGCTAGTGGGCGGCAGTTGGAGACTGGAAAAGGTGGCAAAGATTAATCGGATGGTGGGGGCATCTCACACTTGATCAAATACATATTAACTAAGAGCACAGAGAGAGCAAAACCTTGCCGAGTCAAAACATGTATTTTAACTTGTCTCTGCTCTCGATTAATGAGGCCCATAGTTCCGAGGTTGGTTCGATGTAATAATACGGATTGACCCCAGGCAACAATTGATTTCATCAATAGCCAGCAGAGGCAGGCAAATTGCTCATCGCCTCGCAGTCCAATGCAAACTTTATTAATTTCCACAGTATATCTTCCTGGAAACATATTTTACAGTCAATTTACTGCGATGCATAATAAATATAAGTCATATTCTGATCAACAGATACTTTATTTAAAACCTTAGGCAGTTGCCTTTGTGGCGTCTGTGGTGACAATATATGGCTTTGCCCCCCAAAACGTCCCCGGGGAATAACACAGGACTATGGTTCTTTCATACCATTAGGCAGAGTCTAGGCACCGTTGCCAAGGAAAAGCCATATCTCAGACTGGCCAATAAAAAGGAAAGATTAAGATGGGCAAAAGAACACCGACACTGGACAGAGGAACTCTGCCTAGAAGGCCAGCATCCAGGAGTCGCCTCTTCACTGTTGACGTTGAGACTGGTGATTTGCGGGTACTATTTAATGAAACTGCCAGTTGAGGACTTCCGTGACGCGCTCCAGCAGGTGTATCTGTTTCCTAACAAACGAGACACTGGAACTAATAATTGTTTATCTCCCTCTTGCTCAGCAGCTAACCGATCGCTGCAGCTGTACATAGTCTATAGGTAAATAGCTCACCCTTTTTCACCTACCTCATTCCCATACTGTTTTTATACTGTTTTTATTTATTTACTTTTCTGCTCTTTTGCACACCAATATCTCTACCTGTACATGCCCATCTGATCATTTATCACTCCAGTGTTAATTTTGCACACATTGTATATAGACTGCCCATTTTTTTCTACTGTGTTATTGACTTGCTAATTGTTTACTCCATGTGTAACTCTGTGTTGTCTGTTCACACTGCTATGCTTTATCTTGGCCAGGTCGCAGTTGAAAATGAGAACTTGTTCTCAACTAGCCTACCTGGCTAAATAAAGGTGAAATAAAATAAAATAATATACTTGTCCTCTTGCTCAGTTGTGCACCGGGGCCTCACACTCCTCTTTATATTCTGGTTAGAGACAGTTTGCGCTGTGAAGCGTTGTACGAGATCTTCAATTTCTTGGCTATTTCCCGCATGGAATCACCTTCATTTCTCAGAACAAGCATATAATTATGAGTTTCAGAAGAAAGGTCTTTGTTTCTGGCCATTTTGAGTCTGTATGTCACACCCTGACCATAGTTTGCTTTGTATGTTTCTATGTTTTGTTTGGTCAGTGTGTGATCTGAGTGGGCATTCTATGTTGTGTGTCTAGTTTGTCTCTTTCTGTGTTTGGCCTGATATGGTTCTCAATCAGAGGCAGGTGTTAGTCATTGTCTCTGATTGGGAACCATATTTAGGTAGCCTGTTTGGTGTTGGGTTTTGTGGGTGTCAGTACCACACAGGACTGGTTTCGGGTTTTCACATGTATTGTTTTGTAGTTTGTTCATGTATAGTTTTTCTTATTAAAGAAACATGAACTTCAACCACGCTGCGTATTGGTCCGCCTCTCCTTCGGCGGAAGAACCCCGTTACAGAGTAATCGAACCCACAAATGCTGATTCTCCACATACTCAACTAGTCTAAAGAAGGCCAGTTTTATTGCTTCTTTAATAAGAACAAAAGTTTTCAGCTGTGCTAACATAATTACAAAAGGGTTTTCTAATGATCAATCAGCCTTTTAAAATGCTAAACTTGGATTAGCTAACTAGAGGTCGAACGATTATGTTTTTTCAACGCCGATACCGATTATTGGAGGACCAAAAAAGCTGATACCGATTAATCGGACAATTTGTATTTATTTATTTGTAATAATGACAATTACAACAATACTGAATGAATAATTATTTTAACTTAATATAATACATAAATAAAATCAATTTAGCCTCAAGTAAATAATGAAACATGTTCTATTTGGTTTAAATAATGCAAAAACAAAGTGTTGGAGAAGAAAGTAAAAGTGAAATCTTTTGCTATGTAAGAAAGCTAACGTTTCAGTTCCTTGCTCAGAACATGAGAACATATGAAAGCTGGTGGTTCCTTTTAACATGAGTCTTCAATATTCCCAGGTAAGAAGTTTTAGGTTGTAGTTATTATAGGAATTATAGGACTATTTCCCACTATACCATTTGTATTTCATTCATCTTTGACTATTAGATGTTCTTATAGGCACTTTAGTATTGCCAGTGTAACAGTATAGCTTCCGTCCCTCTCCTCGCTCCTATCTGGGCTCGAACCAGCAACGACAAAAGCCACCATCGAAGCAGCGTTACCCATGCAGAGCAAGGGGAACAACTACTAGAAGGCTCAAAGCGAGTGACGTTTGAAACGCTATTAGCGCGTGCTAACTAGCTAGCCATTTCACTTCGGTTACACCAGCCTCATCTCGGGAGTTGATAGGCTTGAAGTCATAAACTGAATGTTTACGCACCTGCTTCTGCCTACCACCGCTCATTCAGATACTAAAATACTTGTATGCTTGTATGCTCAGTCAGATTATATGCAACGCAGGACACGCTAGATAATATCTACTAATATCATCAACCATGTGTAGTTAACTTGTGATTATGATCGATTGTTTTTTATAAGATAAGTATAATGCTAAAGCTAACAACTTACCATGGCTTACTGCATTCGCATAACAGGCAGTCTCCTTGAGGAGTGCAAACGAGAGAGAGGCAGGTCGTTATTGCGTTGGACTAGTTAACTGTAAGGTTGCAGGATTGGGTCCCCCGAGCTGACAAGGTGAAATTCTGTCATTCTGCCCCTGAACGAGGCAGTTAACCCACTGTTCCTAGGCCGTCATTGAAAATAAGAATATGTTCTGACCTGACTTGCCTAGTTTAATAGAGGTATAAAAAATAAAACAAATCTGTAAATCGGCGCCCAAAAATACCAATTTCCGATTGTTATGAAAATTTGAAATCTGCCCTAATTAATCGGTCAACCTCTATAGCTAACACAAGGTGCCATTTGAACACAGGAGTGATGGTTGCTGATAAAGGGCCTCTTTCCAGCTACAATAGTCATTTACAACATTAACAATGTCTACACTGTATTTCTGATCAATTTGATGTTATTTTAAGGAACAATGTTTTTCTTCTTTAAAAAACAAGGACATTTCTAAGTGACCCCAAACTTTTGAATGGTAGTGTATACTTACAACAATGAAATATTCTATAGAGCTGTCTCATTGCATGGACCATGAAACAACCAAGGAATTCAGAGCAATTGTACTGTATGTCCCCTACCATTCTATGAGTTTGGATGTACTGTTCTCTTGCTCAGCCTCCACACCCAGTGGCCATGCTAGTTTATCTTCAGTGCACTTTGTATGTACGCCCCATACACTGCAGCCTAATTGAAATGTTCAAGGGTCCTTCTCTTAAAACTCTTTGATGTTTCTCTCTCAAGCCTGATACTCCCTACCCTCTCTAATCAACACAATACGAGCAAGAAACCACTCAGCTCAGCCAGCGCTGTTGCTGCTACGCTGCTTTAAAAATGCATGTCTTCTTCTGCAAATGTATGCCCCCAGGGGAGTTCCCACTTTCTCACTTTACTTCTCCATGCAGGCTGTGTTTCTCCCCCGGGGAAAGGCATGGTTTGATAAAACTCCACATTGAATAATGACATGCATGACTACTGCCTGCCTGAATGCTATAGATCAGCCCCGAAGGAGAAGGCAGTTCAGGGTGGAAGGAAGTATTTGTGTGTGTGTGTGTGAGTGTGTGTGCATGCGTGTGTGTGTGTAGGATTTGCAGATGTAAGGCACCTCGCTCTCTCAGGGTGGGGTTAGCTAATTCTGCTGCTCAGCCTTGTGCATATATATTTATCCAGTCTTTCTCCCTACAGTGGCTGAAACTCCAGGGCATGGAAAGGTCATCAGTACCTTCCCACTGTGCACAAACTGGTTGAATCAATGTCGTTTCAACGTAATTTGTCATTGTATTGTGGCGTGGAATCAATGGAAAATACATTGGATTTAAAAAAAAAGTAATTAATCGTTGGTTTTGTGACATTTCAACAACAGGTCATCATGGTAACCAATTTTCAACCCAGACAAACCATAAAATATGTAGAATTTGAAACAATGTCAGATCTTCAATGTAATATCCACAGTAAGAAAAAAACAATAGGATGGGGAACACCTCCTACTCGAGAGTTTATCTATCTACAGCTATCCTTTTGGTCTCCCATCCAGGGTTTTAACCAATCCCAGCCGTGTTTAGCTTTAATATTTGTAATTGACTTTTAGCAATGTGCTATCATGAGAATGATTGTTGAGACATCGCCACTTAATAGATTCACTGTTGCTATCAAAGGCATTCCAAAGGGAAGGTTTAACAGAACAAATTCAATGCAACCATACTTTTTAAATCATATTTCATCAGTGATGCTATTTAGGCCTATATAGCATTTGGGAAGTTATCAACAGCTGTCTCACTGGGCACACACTGGTTAAATCATTGCTGTTTCCACATAATTTCAATGAAATGACTTTGAACAAATGGGGAATAGACATTGCATTGATGTCTGTGTCCAGTGGGATTGTTTAAATTCAGCCCAGGATTAAACAAAAATGTGACAATAGATACATACCTAGTGTTTCAAACTTTGGTTTATTTCAAATTGAATTTAAAAGTTAATAATAAATATGTTGGATTTATGTCTCTTAACCAAAACTCTAAGTTAAAGAATAGGTCAAAATCAAATCACACTGTATTTAATGTGCATTTAAAGTTTGATTTTAACCAGTCCCATTCTTTAACTTAGATGTTTGGTTGAAATGGAGACAAACTGGAATTAAAGCCAGATTAAGTGGCACAGATAGAACTCACCAAACAGAAGATACATCTCCTCAAATGTTGATATTTGGTTGCAATGACAACCAAACAATATTCAATATCACATTTGCAATACAGTAAATAGCCAATGAACTTGTCCACAAGATAGCAAATTACATGTTAGATTCACTTTTCCATCTCAACCAAAAATAAAAGTTAGAGAATAGGTGTAAGCCAGTAGCTCAGATGGAACTATCCAAGCAGTAGATACATCTCCTTTAAATATTGATATTTGGTTGCGTTGTCAACCAAATACAACCAAATGCAATACTACCTTTGTAATATAGTTAAGGCTATCTCACATACAGTGCCTTGCGAAAGTATTCGGCCCCCTTGAACTTTGCGACCTTTTGCCACATTTAAGGCTTCAAACATAAAGATTTTTCAGTTTTTGATTTGTTAAAAAAGTTTGAAATATCCAATAAATGTCGTTCCACTTCATGATTGTGTCCCACTTGTTGTTGATTCTTCACAAAAAAATACAGTTTTATATCTTTATGTTTGAAGCCTGAAATGTGGCAAAAGGTCGCAAAGTTCAAGGGGGCCGAATACTTTCGCAAGGCACTGTAGTAATATAACAGTATTTATCGAACCTTAAAATGAGTAACATCATGGACACATTTGAAAGTTACTGTAACAATAAATATATTCTTATATAGTCATAGAAAGTGTGCATGTTCAAGATAGTATGCAAAGGTCGCAGGTCTGTGGAAATCTGCACAAATGCTATAATAATCTGCAATAACATTGATCACTTGCAGAGCAAGTCTTTTGCTGTCCTCGTTGGTCTTCTTTTTATTACATTTTTTGAATTGAAGCCTAAGAGAGATCATTATTTACTTTAATCTCAACCGCAATCCAGGTAATTTGGTTGTGCGATTAGATGAAGCACAGTGAAAACACATTAAGACATTGATTTTCCATTTCCCAATTTAGTTGTGCTTTTAGGTGGTTGAAAGCATAGTGATAACACATTGGGAATTCTACAAACTTTGGCTGTCTTTTTGAGTGGGCGAAAATAGGTTGTAATCTCATTGACCAACGTATAAACCAAATATTACCCAAATATCCACGTTGAAATTACGTGATTTGCCCAGTAGGTTGAGACTGTAGGACTGTATACCATATATTCAAATCAAATAAAAGCCAATTTGATTTGTCACACGCGCCAAATATAACAGGTATTCATTCACCTTACAGTGAAATGCTTACTTACAAGCCCTTAACCAACAATGCAGTTTTAAGAAAATACCTAAAAAAACTAAAAGATTAAAAAAACAAATCATTAAAGAGCAGCAGTAAATAACAATAGTGGGAATACATACAGGGAGTACGGGTACAGAGTCAATGTGCGGGGGCACCGGTTAGTCGAGGTAATATATACATGTGGGTAGAATTATTAAAGTGACTTATGCATAGATAATAACAGAGACTAGCAGCAGCGTAAAGGAGGAGGGGGCAATGCAAGTAGTCTGGGTAGCCATTTGATTAGATGTTGAGTAGTCTTATGGCTTGGGTGTAGAAGCTGTTTAGAAGCCTCTTGGACCTAGACTTGGTGTTTCGGTACCACTTGCTGTGCGGTAGCAGAGAGAACATTCTACAGTGTTTCCTCCTTTAAATGTTGCAGCGTATGGAGCAGCTTGCATGGTGGCGTAGCATTCTATGTCATGTTATTTAAGTGGGAAACACTGGTACCATTAATGCTGGTTAGTGCTATTTTGACCACCAGAGGGCATCTTTGAGAAGCATTTGATAGCCTTCAATAATGGCTGTACTAGAGAGACCGGGGTTCAATTCCCTGACGGGGAGGATGGAGTAGGTTGTCCTTGTAAATAACAATTTGTTCTTAACTGACTTGCCTAAATAAAGATTACACTTAGAGCATAACATTTCTGCACTCTAATTCTAGTCTAACCAAAACCCAAACGGAGATTCAGTGAAAATAAAAATCTCATTGATTTATCAAGACCAGTCCCCATGCTTGTCTCATAGCAGGGTGAAACAGTGCTGAAATAGTTGTAGGCTTCAAATCCTATTGCTTCTAACCTCAATATGCTATTTAAATAAATAAGACCTACACCACTTTTAACTTTTTATGGCTGCAGGGGCAGAATTGAGTGGCTTGGATGAAAAGGTGCCCATTGTAAACGGCCAGCTCCTCACTCTCAGTTGCTAATATATGCACGTCATTATTAGTATTGGATAGAAAACACTCTGACGTTTCTAAAACTGTTTGAATTATGTCTGTGAGTATAACAGAACTCATATAGCAGGCAAAAACCGGAGAAATTCCACTTCCTGATTTTTTTCTGGGGGTGGCAGATCTTCAACCAAGCTCTCATTGAAGTTACAGCGAGATATGGATGAGTTTTCACTTCCTACATCTTCCACTAGATGTCAACAGTCAATAGAATTTTGTCTGATGACTATAATGTGAAGGGGGTCGAATGACACAGGAAATAGTCACCACTGCCACGAGTTGACCATGCATTCACTATGCGCGTTCACAGGGGAAGCACCTGCGTTCCACCGCTCATTTGAAGTCATTCTAATTCTCCGGTTGGAACGTTATTCAAGATATATGTAAACAACATTCTAAAGATTGATTCAGTACATCGTTTGACATGCTTCTACTGACTGTTACCGAACTTTTGGACATTTCGTCACGTTATAGTGGACGCGCTTTGTGACTTTAGAATTGTTTACCAAACGAGCTAACCAAAGTAGCTAATTGGTCATAAATAACGGACATTTTCGAACAAATCAAGCATTTATTGTGGACCTGGGATTTCAAGGACTGCATTCTGATGAAGTTCATCAAAGGTAAGGAAACATTTATCATGTATTTTCTGTTGACTCCAACGTGGCGGCTAATTTGGCTTCTGTTCTGAGTGCCGTCTCAGATTATTGCATGTGTTGCTTTTTCCGTAAACTATTTTTTAAATCTTTACATTTATGATGAGTATTTCTGTTGAAACAATGTGGCTATGCAAAAATCACTTGATGTTTTTGGAACTAGTGAATCTAAATAGCCAATGTAAACTCAGATTTTTTTATATAAATATGAACTTTATCAAATGTATCAATGTATTATGTAACATGAAGTCCTATGAGTGTCATCTGATGAAGATAATTCAAGGTTAGTGATTAATTTGATCTTTATTTCTGGTTTTAGTGAATGCTATATTTAGCTGGAAAAAGGCTGAGCTTATTGTGGTTTGGTGGAGACCTAACAATCGTTTGTAGTGCGTTTGCTGAAAAGCATATTTGAAATCGGACACTTTGGTGGGATTAACAACGAGAATAGCTTTAAAATGATATAAAACACATGTATGTTTTCGGAATTGTAATTTTGAGATTTCTGTGGTTTGAATTTGGCACCCTCTATTTTCATTGGTAGTTGTCATATCGATTACCGGGATTGCAGCCATAACAAGTTAACAGCACATTACTCAACACATTTAGAGCGGATCTAGTGCCAACCTCGCTTTTTTGTTGTATGTAGACAGCTACGAAAAATACAGATGAAAACTCTCTAGGTAGATAGTGTGGTCTACAGCTTATCATGAGATACTCAAGTGAGCAAAACTTTGAGACTTCCTTAGATATCGTGCACCAGCTGTTATCTCCTGAAGTGTCACCACAGTTTATTAACACTTAGCAGACAGTTCCAGTCCCCCCCAGATACGGAAAACCTGGAGGGGCTCTCGCTGTCTTATTTTATGTCCACAGAGTTATAGCCGGGTCGGTTCAAACATAGGTTAATGATCCTCTTTGCTTACTTTAGACACACACACATATATTCCTTCTTCCACAATGGTTATCATTTCCAATTAACCCTTGTTCATGCTACATAACCTCTTTCCTAGGAACTAACATTATTAATCAGATATTGTAAAACAGGGTAGAGTTTAATTAGTTATAGTTCTATTTAAATGTACACATTGTTTGGTCATTATTCATACAATTCATAACACACCCTTACCTGCCGATCTATAAATTATGTCTCCGTACTCTAGCATGGGTAGGATGGTCATCTGAATCAGGGTTAGTTTCCTCTATCATAATCGCTCCTCTTTCACCCCAGCTGCCAAACTAAGTCTAGATGTATCTTTAGCCTGCAGCTCTGAAGGCCAAGCATTTCACTGTGTGTGTCAGGCAGGCAGTCAGAAAGGCGAAGGAGGCAGACAGACAGACAGGCAGGAAATCAAGCAGGCTGATATGCAGACAGGCTGGCAGACACTAGATGGTCAGTGTGTGTTTGTTGGCCCTTGTGCTCCCATTATTAAAGAGCTCATGTTGTTATACCTTTATATCCTCTTAGCTCTGGCTTGACGTGGCACCTAGGGCTAGTTTCGGGACAAATAACAACATTATTTATCTCGTTAGTGATAAATATAGCCCATTGCATGGGTACATTTGTGAATAAAAACACTGATAATGGTGTCTCAACAGTGTGTTTTTTTGTGGCCTGTCTGTGAACAAGCTTTCCATTTATTTATTTTTTTCAAAACTCATACTCATCTCTTGGTGAAAATGGCTATCTTCAGCTCGAGGCTTCGTGGCTTCGGCTGGCACATTAAGAGTCTGACACTCTCTCCGCTATGGCTGCATGTAAGCTTCATAATAGTCACACACAGCCTTGATCAGACATTTCATTACGACTTTGACGTCATACCTGTCACCTTCTTTCCAACAGGCTGCAGCACACTGACAATTAGTTTTTACAGTGCATTCGGGATGTATTCAGAACCTTTGACTTTTTCCACATTTTGTTAAAGTTACAGCCTTATTACAAAAACTATTTTGGAATGTTTTTATTTACATAAGTATTCAGACCCCCTTTACGATGAGACTCGAATTAGAGCTCAGGTGCATCCTGCTTCCATTGATCATACTTGAGATGCTTTATACAACTTGATTGGAGTCCACCGGTGGTAAATTAAATTGATAAGATTTGGAAGGGACAAACTTGTCTTTATAAGGTCCCACAGTTGAGAGTGCGTGTCAGAGCAAAAACCAAACCATGAGGTCGAAGGAATTGCCCATAGCATAGACAGGATTGTGTCGAGGCAAATGGAAGAAGGCCACACTAAGCAATCGGGGGAGAAGGGCTTTGGTCAGGGAGGTGACCAAGAACACGATGGTCCCTCTGACAGAGCTCCAGAGTTCCTCTGTGGAGATGGGAGAACCTTCCAGAAGGACAACCATCTACAGTACCTTCGGAAAGTATTCAAGACCCCTTGACTTTTTACACATTTTGTTAGGTTACAGCCTTATTCTAAAATGGATTAAATCATGTTTTTCCCTCATCAATCTACACACAATACCCCATAATGACAAAGCAAAAACATTTTTTAGAAATGTTTGCTGATAAAAAATGAAATGTCACATTTACATAAGTATTTAGACCCTTTACTCAGTACATTGTTTAAGCACCTTTGGCAGGGATTACAGCCTTGAGTTTTCTTGAGTATGACGTTTGGCACATCTGTATTTGGGGAGTTTCTCTCATTCTTCTTCAGCAGATCCTCTCAAGCTCTGTCAGGTTGGATAGAGAAAGTTGCTGCACAGCTCTTTTCAGGCCTCTCCAGAGATAATTTCTTTAGATAATATTTTCAGGTCTCAGAAGTCTGGCAAAGCCTCCTCACCTTCTTACCTTTCGCATTGACCACAGCTGGTAAAACTACTAGACAGAGTTTCACCATGTTCCTTCCATCTGTCAAGTCCAGCAGAACCACATGTGTAAATATTCTCCTACATGCTTCATCCCTCATCCCACGTCTATCCACTGATCTGACTGGACTGAATAAGGCCGAGCTAGGAGATCATTCATGAGATGAGGCAAGGTGTTGGCAGGAGCCCTTACATACAGTATGCAAAGTCACTTCCTGACCAGTCCATTCAAAGACTATAAGGAAGTGGGACACAAATAGAGAGGGAGCCTCTTTAACAAGTACATCCATGGCTTGGACATCTGCCAGGCAAGGTTATGGCACATAGTTCTCCAAAACCAGCTGAAGTGTATGATGCACTTTAAATGCAAAGCATACCTAATTCAATTTTTAAATGATTTTTCAGAAGTGCTGCTTAAATCTTCTCTCTCTCTCTGTCTCCAAAACGGCTAAGGCACTGAAGCAGATAATTTCAGTCCTTCTGACATTAATAAAAAAAACAACCCTTTGCAGAGACTGGTTGGTTTATATTGTCACATATATGCAGGTGGAGAGGAGTAGAGGTGTTTCATCCATGGTAGTGATGGATGAGATGAGGACGTGCAAGCGGAGGGAGGGAGTGACATTGCTGCAGACATTTGATCCTATCACAGAAATCGAAGCTGTTTCTTTGTTTTTTCCCCCATCACAACAACTGCTGTTTGAGTAAAAAGCTTGTGTTGTGTGGTAGGCTCAGTAGCATGAGTACACAATGGGTATGATTAAACATAAGTTTACTCTGCAAGCATAGAACTCCATCACAGCATACATCATCAGCACGTGCGTATTCTTCTTCTACATATCTCTATATCATTGAAGTAGGTACTTCCATTGTGAATGTAATAGATTTTTTTTCTATGTCCCTCGTGGTAATATTGGGTAGTGCAGCAGAAAACAACTGCTTGAGACATCAATAAACTATTGGGGCAGACTGTGGAGATCCTGTGGGAGGGACAGAGGGCCTTGACAAAAAGACTGAAACACACACAGTCCAGTCAGTGTTCTGTCATGCATAGGTGTAATAGGTGGCAGGGAAGTCAGGCGCAGGAGAGTCAAATGGAGTCTTTTAATAAAGTCCAACGAGTATGCTCCATAACACTAACGGTACATAGACAAACAAACATGGGTACGAGGACCCGACGCGCACCTATACAACAATCACACTACACTGACAATAAAACAATCTCTGACAAAGACATGAACGTAGCCTAGTGGTTAGAGCGTTGGACTAGTAACCGGAAGGTTGCGAGTTCAAACCCCCGAGCTGACATGGTACAAATCTGTCGTTCTGCCCCTGAACAGGCAGTTAACCCACTGTTCCCAGGCCGTCATTGAAAATAAAAATATGTTCTTAGCTGACTTGCCTGGTTAAATAAAGGTAAAATTACATTTTAATGCTGCCTCTCTTTAGTAGATTGCTTGGGAATTTTACAACCTATTGACTAAGGTGAAGGTCTGTATTTTTTCTCATGATAATGACTTACCCTTTGTTCTACATTACAGTGTGCTACTGTATAAATCCATATCCTGAACCCCTATCAGCTACAGCCAGCTGGTACAATAAATAGACAAGTGTGTTGGCAGTCCATTTGCACATGTTTGATGGAAGTGTCTTCCTCAGAAGGTGTATTACTCATGTATATAGAAGACATATTATTTTTTTATTATGAAGTACTAGCCTTGGGAGTTGAGTGAGTTTACTAATCCTTTATGTGTGGTGTTTTGGTCATGTGCATACAATTAAATCAATCTCAGAAGGTTAGAAGGTGTTTGGTATGGCTTAATTCCCATGATAACTAATATGCTGTATTGATCCAACAGCTCAAGCAGGGCTGAAGTGAATGTAAAGCTATAACCACATTTAAGCTAGTAAATTGAGTGGGAAAAATTACCCCATGTGACAACTGTGTCTGCCAAATTGCATAGTGCTTTTGCAATTACACAGTTCTCTCATTGAGCAACACCACCTCCGCCACGCTGATCCTCAACAGGGGGCTGCACGGGGTGCTTGCTCAGCCCCTTCCTGTAAGCCCTTTTCACCGCGTGGCGATGCACGTCTCCAATTCAATCATCAAGTTTGATGTGGTAGCCATGATTGGTTGCCATGATTACCATTAACGACAAAACAGCCTACAGGGCTGCTGTGCTTCTAGCTCCTAGGCAACATTGCAGTATATTGTTTTTTAATGGGTTATTTCTTACATTATTAGCCCAGAAATGTTTTTGTGTTATTACATACAACCGGAAAAAACTTTTGGATATCAGAGCGACAGTAACTCCTCGGCATTACGACCAGGAATATGACTTTCCTGAATTGTTCGTACCTTCCAGGGCAATTTAACTGTTTCTAGAGGCTAATCCAAAACAGAGAGAAGAGGTATTCGGAGTGGACTCCTAGTCCGACTCAGAAGGCGTGCACACCATCCATCGCTTCCAAGTATATTACTCGCTAATGTTCAGTCTCTGGATAATAAAGTTGATGAGCTCAGGGCTAGGATCTCCTTCCAGAGAGACATCAGGGATTGTAATATACTCTGTTTCATGGAAACATGGCTCTCTCGGGATATACTGTCTGGGTCTATACAGCCAGCTGGATTCTCAGGTCATCGCACGGAATAAAGATCTCCGGGAAGAAGGCTGGGGGTGTATTCTTCATGATTAACTACTCATGGTGTGATTGTGATAACATACAGAATATCAATTCCTTTTATTCTCCCAAACTAGAATACCTCACAATCAAGGTATCTCCCGAGAGAATTCTCTTCGGTTATAGTTACAGACGTGTATATTCCCCATCAAGCCAATACAACGACGTCCCTCTAAGAACTACACTGGACTCTATGCAAACTGGAAACCACATATCCCGAGGTCGCATTTATTGTAGCCGGGATTTTGACCAAGCTAGTCTGAGGATAACGCTACCGAAGTTCTACCAACACATTGACTGTAGCACTCGCTCTGAGAAAACATTGGACCACTATTACTCAACTTTTTGAAATGCCTACAAGGCCTTCCCCCGCCCTCCCTTCGGAAAATCAGATCAGTTCTCCATTTTGCTCCTCCCTTTCTATAGGCAGAAACTCAAACAGGAAGTACCCGCGCTACGGACTATTCAACGCTGATCTGACCAATCAGAATCCATGTTTCAAGATTGTTTTGATCACGCGGACTAGGATTTGTTTCCGGGTAGCCTCTGAAAATATTGACAAATACACGGATACTGTGACTGACTTTATCAGGAAATGTATAGGAAATATTGTACCCAGTGTGACTATTAAAACCTACCCAAACCAGAAACCGTGGATAGATGGAAGCATTCGTGCAAAACTGAAAGCGCAAACCATTGCATTGAACCATGGCAAGGTGACTGAGAATATGGCCGAATACAAACAGTGTTGTTATTCCCTCCAACTCAAACATTTTTGAATAAGGCTGTGACCTAACAAAATGTGGAAAAAGTCAAGGTGTCTGAATACTTTCTGAAGGCACTGTATATATTGTCCATACTGTCTATAAACACTAAGTAGTCATATACTGTACATTAGTATATATATGCTGCTATTGCTCGTTCAGATGTTGGTCATTGTGATATTTATTGTTTTTTCTCTTTTTTGTACTGTTAGACATTTATTGTATTGCTGGACCTAGAAACACAAGCATTTCGCTGCACCTGCTTTAAAATCTGCTAATATGTGTACGCAACAAATAAACATTGATTTGATTCTTGTAAATGCTTGTCATGCATAGGTGTAATAGGTGGCAGGGAAGTCAGGCGCAGGAGAGTCAAATGGAGTGTAAAATGGAGTCTTTTAATAAAGTCCAACGAGTATGCTCCCTAACACTAACTGTACATAGACAAACAAACATGGGTACGAGGACCCGACGCGCACCTATACAACAAGCACACTACACTGACAATAAAACAATCTCTGACAAAGACATGAGGGGAAACAGAGGGTTAAATACACAACAGGTAATGAATGGGATTGAAAACAGGTGTGTGGGAAGACAAGACAAAACCAATGGAAAATGAAAAAAGGATCAATGATGGCTAGAAGACCGGTGACGTCGAACGCCGAAGCACCGCCCGAACAAGGAGAGGCAACGACTTCGGTAGAAGTCGTGACAATGCTCTTATTCTGTATTTTGCCAGAAGCTCCCTATCACATGTGCAAAAAAATGCTGCTATCTTTATATTGACCAAAAGCAAAGTACAGTTAAAATTTCAGATAAACGTGATTGTGGCGTCCTTTACCTAGCCATGTAGGGGTATGCAGCTCGTACGATGGGGGTATTTTTGACGGTGTGTCACCCTTAATGTCCACTGCTGAGTCACAGGTGTGTGTGGCTCCTGGAGCTCTTTTTCCAAACAGTGACTCTCTATTCAGGGTTATTTTGGGAGACCTGTGGTACACACACACACACACAACATGACCACAGGAGGAGTGTGACGCGAATACACGTGCTGCTTGCAGTAGCCAGGCAGCAGCACGGCTGTGCAAGGTGACTTTCGAAAACGTGTGTGTGAAGAGTGTGTGATATCTTGATGTCCCAGGTGGCCTTGCTGCAGCTGAACTTAGGCTTGCATGCAAACCCACACCCGGGACATTGATTTCCTGGTCTAAGCAGCAGCCCTGGTTGTGAAGCCTTTGGCTTGAAGAGCTGTGATCCCTGAATCCTCCTGGATGAGGTCTATGAAAAACAGATTAAAGGACACAGGAACAATAGCCTGGAGAGAAAAGAGAGGAGAGCAGACATGATCAATACACCACCAACAAGTGTTGTAGTACTCGAGGAGTCCGGTCTCGAAGACCACATATTGAGTGTCTCGGGCTTGTCTCGGTGTTAGATACAGTATTCAGACCTCTTGGCTTTTTCCACATTTTGTTACGTTACAGCCGTATTCTGAAATGGACAAATATATATATCTACACTATCTACACACAATACCCCATAATTTCTGAAAATGTATTAAAAAAACTGATATCACATTTACGTAAGTATTCAGACCCTTTACTCAATACTTTGTTGAAGCACCTTTGGCAGCAATTACAGCCTTGAGTCTTCTTGGGTATGACGCTACAAGCTTGGCATATTTATATTTGGGAGATTTCTCGCATTCTTCTCTGCAGATCCTTTCGAGCTCTATCAGGTTGGATGGGGAGCGTTGCTGCACAGGTATTTTCACATCTCTCCAGAGATGTTCGATCGGGTTCAAGTTCAGGCTCTGGCTGGGCCATTTAAGGACTTTCAGAGAATTGCCCCAAAGCCACTCCTGCTTGGTCTTGGCTGTGTGCTTAGGGTTGTTGTCCTGTTAGAAGGGGAACCTTCACCCCTGTCTGAGGTCCTGAATGCTCTGGAGCAGGTTTTCATCAAGCATCTCTCTGTACTTTTTTTTTGTTCATCTTTCCCTCGATCCTGACTAGTCTCCCAGTCCCTGCCGCTGATAAACATCCCCACAGCATGATGCTGCAGAAACATAGCATCACTTAATGCGCCCAGCTGAATCAAACAGGCCTGAGGCTGAGCAAAGCTTCGGGGCTGACACACACAGAGACAGCATCAACACTGATAAGGCTACGAGCAACATTAATTACACTGCTTACACAACCTAAGATAGCCTTCATCGGCTGTTTCATCAGCTGTCCGGGTGGCTGGTCTCCGACGATCCCGCAGGTGAAGAAGCTGGATTTCTAGGTCCTGGGCTGGCGTGGTTACACGTGGTCTGCGGTTGTGAGGCCGGTTGGGCGTACTGCCAAATTCTCTAAAACGACAATGGAGACAGCTTATGGTAGAGAAATTAAAATGAACTTCTATGGACATTCCTGAAGTCAGCATACCAATTGCACACTCACTCAAAACTTGAGACAACACTTTACATGTTTTATATTTTTGTTCAGTATAGCAACAAGATCCTTTTCGATAACACCTGCTGCAGCCGCTGCTAACTAGCCTACAACAAAAGCTGGCTAGCTAGACTGTGGGAAAACTACTGCTCACTATTGTGCAGTGAACTGTCGGCCTTCAAGAATGAAGAAGTTTCGATACTCTTTTGTGAAATGTGATCGGTTGATTCCACTGTCACAGCAAAATTATGCTAGATACAGTGGCAAAAAAAACTGTGTGAACCCTTTGGAATTACCTGGATTTCTGCTTAAATTGGTCATAAAATTGTATTACAGGCAACATCCACATCGAGGTAAAGGCTAGAGCTGAAGCTTTCAAGGAGCGGGAGATTAATCTGTATGCTTATAAGAAATCCTGCTATGCCCTCAGACGAAACATCACACAAGCAAAGCGTCAATACAGGATTAAGATTGAATCCTACTACACTGGCTCAGATGCTCGTCAGATGTGGCAGGGCTTGAAAACTATTACAGACTACAAAAGGGAAGCCCAGACGCAAGCTGCCCAGTGACACGAGCCTACCAGATGAGCTAAATGCCTTTTATGCTCACTTCGAGGCAAGCAACACTGAAGCATGCACGAGAGCACCAGCTGCTCTGGATGACTGTGTGATATTGCTCTTGGTAGCCTTTGTGAACAAAACCTTTACACCTCTTTGGGATAGGCAGGACGCTTGTGTCCCACTTGGCCAATAGCCAGGGAAAATGCAGAGCGCCAAATTCAAATAAAATACTATAAAAATCCAACTTTCATTAAATCACACATGTAAGATACCAAATTAAAGCTACACTCATTGTGAATCCAGCCAACATGTCAGATTTCAAAAAGGCTTTTTAGCGAAAGCATAAGATGCTATTATCTGATGATAGCACAACAGTAAACAAAGAGAGAGTAGCATATTTCAACCCTGCAGGCGCGAAATAAAATACAAATCATGCCTTACCTTTGACGAGCTTCTTATGTTGGCACTCCAATATTTCCCATAAACATCACAAATGGTCCGTTTGTTCGATTAATTCCGTCGATATATGCTGCTTCCAACTTGCGCAACGTCACTACAAAATATCTCAAAGGTTACCTGTAAACTTTGCCATAACATTTCAAACGTTAAATTGAAGACGGGATGATCTGTGTTCAATACAGGAAGACAACAAACTGACGCTACTTTTCGAGTCATGCGCCTCTCTCAAAAAGTCCACTTCAAGTGACACTCTTTCAAAATGGCCGTACTTCTTCATTACACAAAGGAATAACCTCGACCAATTTCTAAAGACTGGTGACATCCAGTGAAAATGGTAGGAACTGCAAACAAGTCCCTTAGAAATCTGGTTTCCCAATGAAACCTAAATGAATAGACAGTGACCTCAAAAAAAAAATCTGAATGTTTTGTCCTCGGGGTTTTGCCTGCTTTATAGGTTCTGTTACACCCACAGACATGATTCAGAGTTTGTTTCCATCCAAATCTACTAATAATATTCATATCTTATATTCTGGGGATGAGTAGCAGGAAATTGAATTTGGGCACGCTATTTATCCAAAAGTGAAAATGCTTCCCCCTATCCCGAAGAAGTTAACTTCTTGGATATAAGGGGGCGCTATTTTAATTTTTGGATGAAAAACGTTCCCGTTTTAAACAAGATATTTTGTCACGATAAGATGCTCGACTATGCATATAATTGACAGCTTTGGAAAGAAAACACTCTAACGTTTACAAAACTGCAAAGATATTGTCTGTGAGTGCCACAGAACTGATGTTACAGAAAAAACCCAGATAAACATCCAATCAGGAAGTGCCGCATTTTTTTAAACCGCCTCATGGCAATGACTCCTTATACTGCTGTGAAGGAGCTAGGAGTCAGCTTACGTTTTCCACGTTTTCCCCAAGGTGTCTGCAGCATTGTGACGTATTTGTAGGCATATCATTGGAAGACTGACCATAAGAGACTACATCTACCAGGTGGTCGCTTGGTGTCCTCCGTCGCAATTATTGCGTAATCTCCAGCTGCAGTATTTTTCCGTTTGCTTCTAATGAGAAGCCAACTGCCAGCACTGATAGATTATCGAATAGATATGTGAAAAACACCTTGAGGATTGATTATAAACAACGTTTGCCATGTTTCTGTCGATATTATGGAGCTAATTTGGAAAAAAGTTCGGCATTGTAAGTGACTGCATTTTCCGGTCTTTTTCTTAGTCAAACGTGATGAACAAAACGGAGCTATTTCGTCTACACAAATAATCTTTTTGGAAAAAATTAACATTTGCTATCTAACTGAGTGTCTCGTCATTGAAAACATCCGAAGTTCTTCAAAGGTAAATTATTTTATTTGAATGCTTTTCTTGTTTTTGTGAAAATGTTGCCTGCTGAATGCTAGGCTTAATGCTATGCTAGGCTATCAATACTCTTACACAAATGCTTGTGTAGCTTTGGTTGAAAAGCATATTTTGAAAATCTGAGATGACAGTGTTGTTAACAAAAGTCTAAGGTTGTGTTATCTCATTTAATTTGCGATTTTCATGAATAGGAAATGTTGTGTTATGGTAATGAGCTTGAGGCTATGATTACGCTCCCGGATACACAGGTCAACATTCACAAAGCCACTGGGCCAGACGGATTACCAGGACGTGTACCCAAAGCATACGCGGACCAACAGTCAAGTGTCATCACTGATATTTTCAACCTCTCCCTGACCGATTCTGTAATACCTACATGTTTCAAGCAGACCACCATAGTCCCTGTGCCCAAGGAAGTGAAGGTAACCTGCCTAAATGATTACTGCTCACGTCTGTAGCCATGAAGTGCTTTGAAAGTTTGGTCATGACTCACATCAACAGCATCCTCCTGAACACCCTAGACCCACTCCAATTCGCATACTGCCCCAACAGATCCACAGAGGACGCAATCTGAATCACACTGAACACCTATGTGAGAATGCTTTTCATCAACTACAGCTCAGTGTTCAACACCATAGTGCCCACGAAGCTCATCACTAAGCTAAGGACTCTGGGACTAAACACTTTCCTCTGCAACTGGATGCTGGACTTCCTGACGGGCCGCCCCCAGGTGGTAAGAGTAGGCAACAACACGTCTGCCACGCTGATCCTTAACACTGGGGCCCTTCAGGGGTGTGTACTTAGTCCCCTCCTGTATTCCCTGTTCACCCACTACTGCGTGGCCAAACACAACTCGAACACCATCGTTAAGTTTGCTGATGACACAACAGTTGTAGGCCTGATCACCGACAATGATGAGACAGCCAATAGGGAGGAGGTCAGAGAACTGGTAGTGTGGTGCCAGGACAACAACCTTTCTCAAGACAAAGGAGCTGATCGTGGACTACACGACGGGGCTGTAATGGAGCGGGTCGAGAGTTTCAAGTTCCTTGGAGTCCACATCACCAACGAACTATCATGGTCCAAACATACAGTGCCTTGCGAAAGTATTTGGCCCCCTAGAACTTTGCGACCTGTTGCCACATTTCAGGCTTCAAACATAAAGATATAAAACTGTATTTTTTGGTGAACAATCAACAACAAGTGGGACACAATCATGAAGTGGAACGACATTTATTGGCATATTTCAAATTTTTTAACAAATCAAAAACTGAACAATTGGGCATGCAAAATTATTCAGTCCCCTTAAGTTAATACTTTGTAGCGCCACCTTTTGCTGCGATTACAGCTGTAAGTCACTTGGGGTATGTCTCTATCAGTTTTGCACATCGAGAGACTGACATTTATTCCCATTCCTCCTTGCAAAACAGCTCGAGCTCAGTGAGGTTGGATGGAGAGCATTTGTGAACAGCAGTTTTCAGTTCTCTCCACATATTCTCGATTGGATTCAGGTCTGGACTTTGACTTGGCCATTCTAACACCTGGATATGTTTATTTTTTGAACCATTCCATTGTAGATTTTGCTTTATGTTTTGTCTTGTTGGAAGACAAATCTCCGTCCCAGTCTCAGGTCTTTTGCAGACTCCATCAGGTTTTCTTCCAGAATGGTCCTGTATTTGGCTCCATCCATCTTCCCATCAATTTTAACCATCTTCCCTATCCCTGCTGAAGAAAAGCAGGCCCGAATCATGATGCTGCCACCACCATGTTTGACAGTGGGGATGGTGTGTTCAGGGTGATGCGCTGTGTTGCTTTTACGCCAAACATAACGTTTTGCATTGTTGCCAAAAAGTTCAATTTTGGTTTAATCTGACCAGAGAACCTTCTTCCACATGTTTGGTGTGTCTCCCAGGTGGCTAGTGGAAAACTTTAAACAACACTTTTTATGGATATCTTTAAGAAATGGCTTTCTTCTTGCCACTCTTCCATAAAGGCCAGATTTGTGCAATAGACTGATTGTTGTCCTATGGACAGAGTCTCCCACCTCAGCTGTAGATCTCTGCAGTTCATCCAGAGTGATCATGGGCCTCTTGGCTGCATCTCTGATCAGTCTTCTCCTTGTATGAGCTGAAAGTTTAGAGGGACGGCCAGGTCTTGGTAGATTTGCAGTGGTCTGATACTCCTTCCCTTTCAATATTATCGCTTGCACAGTGCTCCTTGGGATGTTTAAAGCTTGGGAAATCTTTTTGTATCCAAATCCGGCTTTAAACTTCTTCACAGCAGTATCTCGGACCTGCCTGGTGTGTTCCTTGTTCTCCATGATGCTCTCTGCGCTTTTAACGGACCTCTGAGACTATCACAGTACAGGTGCATTTATACGGAGACTTGATTACACACAGGTGGATTGTATTTATCATCAGTAGTCATTTAGGTCAACATTGGATCATTCAGAGATCCTCACTGAACTTCTGGAGAGAGTTTGCTGCACTGAAAGTAAAGGGGCTGAATAATTTTGCACGCCCAATTTTTGTTAAAAAAGTTTGAAATATCCAATAAATGTTGTTCCACTTCATGATTGTGTCCCACTTGTTGTTGATTCTTCACAAAAAAAATACAGTTTTATATCTTTATGTTTGAAGCCTGAAATGTGGCAAAAGGTCGCAAAGTTCAAGGGGGCCGAATACTTTCGCAAGGCACTGTACCAAGAAAGTCGTGAAGAGGGCACGACAAAACCTTTTCCCCCTCAGGAGACTGGAAATATTCGGCATAGGTCCCCAGATCCTCAAAAGGTTCTACAGCTGCACCATCGAGAGCATCCTGACCGGTTGCATCACCACCTGGTATGGCAACTACTCGGCATCTGACCATAAGGCGCTACAAGAGGGTAGTGCAAACGGTCCAGTACATCACTGGGGCCAAGCTTCCTGCCATCCAGGACCTATATAATAGGCAGTGTCAGAAAATGTTCAGAGAATCCAATCATCCACTGTTTTCTCTTCTACCGCACAGCAAGCGGTACCGGAGTGCCATGTCTAGGACCAAAAGGCTCCTCAACAGCTTATACCCCCAAGCTATTAGACTGCTGAACAATTCATAAAAATCGCCACTGGACAATTTACATTGACAACCCCCTTATGCACTGCTGCTACTGTTTGTTTGTTACCCATGAATAGTCACTTCGCCCCAACCGACATGTACTGATTACCTCAAATAGCCTGTATCCCTGCACAATGACTCAGTACCAGTGCCCCCTGTATATAGCCTCTTTATTGTTATTCTTATTGTGTTAATTTTTATTTTTACTTTTTATTGTAGCCTACTTGGTAAATATTTTCTTCTTCTTGAACTCCACTGTTGGTTAAGGGCTTGTAAGTAATTTCACGGTAAAGTCTACACTTGTTGTATTCGGCACATGTGGCAAATAAAGTTTGATTTGATTTGAAAGTGAAGCATGGTGGTGACAGCATCATGCTGTGGGGATGTTTTTCAGTGGCAGGGAATCGGAGACTAGTCAGAATCGTGGGAAAGATTAACGAAACAAAGCACAGAGATCCTTGATGAAAACCTGCTCCAGGGCACTCAGGATCTGGGGGCAAAGGTTCACCTTCCAACACGATTACGACCCTAAGTTTTCATTCAAGACGATGCAGGAGTGGCTTCAAGACAAATCTCTGAATGTCCTTGAGTGGCCCAGCCAGATCCTGGACTTGAACCCAATCTAACATTTCTGGAGAGACCTGAAAAAATAGCTGTGCAGCGGCGCTCTCCATCCAACCTGACAGAGCTTGAGAGGATCTGCAGAGAAGAATCTCCCCAAATAGAGATGTGCCAATTTATTTTTTATTTTTTTACCTAGGCAAGTCAGTTATGAACAAATTCTTACTTTCAATGACAGCCTAGGAACAGTGGGTTAACTGCCTTGTTCAGGGGCAGAATGACAGATTTTTACCTTGTCAGCTCTGGGATTTGAATCTTTCGGTTACTAGTCCAACACTCTAACCACTAGGCTACCCTGCCGCGTCATACCCAAGAAGTTGTAATCGCTGTCAAAGTTTCTTCAACAAAGTACTGAGTAAACTACTGAATACTTATGTAAAAGTAATATTTAATTTTTTTTGCAAACATTTATAAAAACCTGTTTTGCTTTGTCATTATGAGGTATTTTGTTAGATTGATGAGGGGGAGAAAACGATTTAATACATTTTAGAATAAGGCTGTAACATAACAAAATGTGGACAAAGTGAAGGGTTCTGAATACTTTCCGAAGGGAGAGGGAGGGGGAGAAAGAGAAAGAGAGCCTCCCTCTCTGGCACTAGACTAATAACGGAAATTCCTCAAGGTTTATCAGATAATGTTGAATGTTATATTAATGGAACCCGGACTGAGCCTGTCATGATAGTGGAGCAGCAACAGTATTCTAAACCAATCACTGCACTGTAAATACATACATGTATATTGTGCATTGCTTTACTGTCCATGTACTTGGAGAGAAAAGGTATCAACAATAGATTCAATATAAAGTCTATGATGTGATAATACGGTATGAACCAAACTGCAGCAACATAGGCAAGGAAAACATTCCTCAGTCAAATTGCTTCGGCTAGGGGTATATCGTGTCAAAGTTTATATAAGCCTTAATGACAACGATAGAATAGTTTCGCAAAAGAACAGGAAAGTTTCAGTCATTAGGCAGTCCGTTGTATTCACTGAATATTCTCCAGCAATCTCGCTCCAGGGTAAAATACATATTTATTTGAAAATTATTTGCAACAAAGATTCTCATGACTTTTAAAGCGAAAGAGAGAATAATAGAGCCTGTATTCATCCTTTTTATTGTCTGTTGTGGATATATTATATTGAGGAAGTAAATGTGTCATCGAACAGTTGCAATGTATTAGTATCTCAAAGGTACTGGTGTTTAGAGCCAGTGGGTTTGGGTTAGTAATATAACACATTGCAATTTTTAAACATGGTTAAAAATAAATCGATATGGCATAAACCATAGCGTTGATATGAACTAGCTAATGGATAATATAAGGTAGCATGGCTACTTACACTGAGTGTACAAAACATTAGGAACAACTTTCTAATATTGAGTTACGTACACCCCTTTTTGCCCTCAGTACAGTGTCAATGTTTCAGACCATGGGCTCTACAAGGTGTTGAAAGCGTTCCACAGGAATGCTGGCCCATGTTGACTCTCAATCAAATCAAATAAAATGTATTTATATAGCCCTTCGTACATCAGCTGATATCTCAAAGTGCTGTACATAAATCCAGCCTAAAACCCCAAACAGCAAGCAATGCAGGTGTAGAAGCACGGTGGCTAGGAAAAACTCCCTAGAAAGGCCAAAACCTAGGAAGAAACCTAGAGAGGAACCAGGCTATGTGGGGTGGCCAGTCCTCTTCTGGCTGTGCCGGGTGGAGATTATAACAGAACATGGCCAAGATGTTCTAATGTTCATAAATGACCAGCATGGTCGAATAATAATAATAAGGCAGAACAGTTGAAACTGGAGCAGCAGCACAGTCAGGTGGACTGGGGACAGCAAGGAGTCATCATGTCAGGTAGTCCTGGGGCATGGTCCTAGGGCTCAGGTCCTCCGAGAGAGAGAGAGAAAGAAAGAGAGAATTAGAGAAAGCATATGTGGGGTGGCCAGTCCTCTTCTGGCTGTGCCGGGTGGAGATTATAACAGAGCATGGCCAAGATGTTCAAATGTTCATAAATGACAAGCATGGTCGAATAATAATAAGGCAGAACAGTTGAAACTGGAGCAGCAGCACGGTCAGGTGGACTGGGGACAGCAAGGAGTCATCATGCCAGGTTGTCCTCTCTCCGAGAGAGAGAGAGAAAGAAAGAGAGAAA
This sequence comes from Oncorhynchus keta, assembly GCF_023373465.1. NCBI lineage: Eukaryota > Metazoa > Chordata > Actinopteri > Salmoniformes > Salmonidae > Oncorhynchus > Oncorhynchus keta. The sequence goes on from NC_068446.1 coordinate 8,756,886, forward strand.
GCGAGAATTTGAGAGAGCACACTTAAATTCACACAGAACACCGAATAGGACAGGAGAAGTACTCCAGATATAACAAACTGACCCTAGCCCCCCGACACATAAACTACTGCAGCATAAATACTGGAGGCTGAGACAGGAGAGGTCAGGAGACACTGTGGCCCCATCCGAAGACACCCCCGGAAAGGGCCAAACAGGAAGGATATAACCCCACCCACTTTGCCAAAGCACAGCCCCCACACCACTAGAGGGATATCTTCAACCACCAACTTACCATCCTGAGACAAGGCTGAGTATAGCCCACAAAGATCTCCGCAATGGCACAACCCAAGGGGGGTGCCAACCCAGACAGGATGACCACATCAGTGAATCAACCCACTCAGGTGACGCACCCCATCCAGGGACGGCATGAGAGAGCCCCAGTAAGCCAGTGACTCAGCCCCTGTAATAGGGTTAGAGGCAGAGAATCCCAGTGGAAAGAGGGGAACCGGCCAGGCAGAGACAGCAAGGGCGGTTCGTTGCTCCAGAGCCTTTCCGTTCACCTTCCCACTCCTGGGCCAGACTACACTCAATCATATGACCCACTGAAGAGATGAGTTTTCAGTAAAGACTTAAAGGTTGAGACCGAGTTTGCGTCTCTGACATGGGTAGGCAGACCGTTCCATAAAAATGGAGCTCTATAGGAGAAAGCCCTGCCTCCAGCTGTTTGCTTAGAAATTCTAGGGACAATTAGGAGGCCTGCGTCTTGTGACCGTAGCGTACGTGTAGGTATGTACGGCAGGACCAAATGAGAGAGATAGTTAGGAGCAAGCCCATGTAATGCTTTGTAGGTTAGCAGTAAAACCTTGAAATCAGCCCTTGCTTTGACAGGAAGCCAGTGTAGGGAGGCTAGCACTGGAGTAATATGATCCAATTTTGGGGTTCAAGTAAGGATTCTAGCAGCCGTATTTAGCACTAACTGAAATGTATTTAGTGCTTTATCCGGGTAGCCGTAAAGTAGAACATTGCAGTAGTCTAACCTAGAAGTGACAAAAGCATGGATTAGTGCTTGATGTCCTTTGGATCATTCTTGATACACACAGAAAACTGTTGAGTTTGAAAACCCCAGCAGCGGTGCAGTTCTTAACACAACCAAACAGGTTTGCCTGGCACCTACTACCATACCCTGTTCAAAGGCACACATATTTTGTCTTGCCCACTCACCTCCTGAATGGCACACACAAACAATCCATGTCTCAAATGTTTCGAGGCTTAAAAATTATAATTTAACCTGTTTCCTACGCGTCATCTACACTGATTGAAGTGGATTTAGCAGGTGACATCAATAAGGGATCATAACTTTCACTTGGATTCACCTGGTCAGTCTATGTCATGGAAAGAGCAGGTGGTCCTAATATTTTTTACACTCAGTACCTTCAGAAAGTATTCACACCCCTTAACTTTTTACATATTTTGTGTTACAGCCTTAATTTCAAATGGATTCCATTTAGATGTTGTGTCACTGATCTACCCACAATACCCCATAATGTCAAAGTGGAATTATGTTTTTAGAAACTTGTACAAATTAATAAAAAATGAAAAAGTGAAATGTCCATATGTATTCAACCCCTTTGTTATGGCAAGCCTAAATAACTTTGGGAATATAAATGTGCTTAAAACAAGTCATGTAATAAATTGCATGGACTAACTTTCTATGCAATAATGGTGGTTAACATGATTTTGGAATGACTACCCCATCTCTGTTGACCCCACACAACTGAGCAAGAGTACAAGTACATTAGTGTCTAGTTTGAGAAACAGACGCCTCACAAGTCCTCAACTGGCAGCTTCATTAAATAGTAAAATACCAGTCTCAACGTCAACAGTGAAGAGGCAACTCCGGGATGCTTGCCTTCTATGTAGAGTTGCAAAGAAAAAGCCATATCTCAGACTGGCCAATAAAAAAAGATTATGATGGTCAAAAGAACACAGACACTGTACAGGGGATCTCTGCCAAGAAGGCCAGCATCCCGGAGTCGCCTCTTCACTGTTGAAATGATCATGTGACAAATGCAGTGGAAATACTTAACGCATTTGTTGACAAAATAACCATAATGTCGCGATGCTGTTTTATGGTTCTCCCACTACAACTTGTCAAAGCATGCAGTTCATTAGACTATAGATAAAATAAGTGAAAACAGTTTCTCGCTCTTATTCAAATTGTTATCATGTAGCCTACCCTCTGCCCTGTATCTGTGAGCTGTTAGCTAGAAAACACATGCCAAGACCAGAATGGGCACATTCGCTGTTTATCGCAGACATTTTGTGCCAAAACCATCAACAGAGTTAAAACCAGGGGATAGAACTGGTTCAGGCAACAGAACCCAAAACTCTGTTTTGAGGAACAGAAACAGAACCTGGAATAAAAGTGATCTCTAGGTTCCAGAACAGATCCGTCATTTTAAAATCTTAAGAACTGGTTAATTAAGTGATAATAACCCAAGAAGCCGGTGTTTGGAGGATATAATGGTACGGGTGCCAATATATCCTCCAAACACAGCCTTCGAGGGCATTATCACTTTTACACAACGGGTTACCAACATATTCAAATAATGATTGACATATTTTCATTAAAAATACTATTTTGATGAATTTATTCTTACTATTTCATCCTTCCACAAGATATAGTCCCGAAACAAATATAGGGTGGCTAGTCGTTTGTTCTGTATCTATGGACGCGACCCAGTCGTTCTATAAATGTTCTATTGCCATACTGACTGGAAACGTTCTTATCCCTTGCATTCTACCTAGCCAATTACGGCTAACTTACAGTCATGTCAAATATTGCAGACAGAATAACAACAGTATCTGCATTTGTTTTCTAGTGACATTTATATAGATATATCCATAACAATGAGCTAATTGAGGCACGATTTCACCTGGCATGGAAAATGTGTTCACTCATCAGGACACTGTTGTTCAGAGGAGCGAGCTGACAACACAGCTACAGTAAAACAATCACTTCAAACTGAAGCTGGAAAGAAAAAAAATGAATGCCAGCTGATTCATGATTTCAACTGGCTAAGAAACACTGCCAGCCTCCTCTCTCTCTCTCTCTCTCTTGTACTACTCCCGAACCCTACACGTCCATTACTATGGGACAGTTTTGCACATTTCTGAGATTTAGACAGTAATGTTAATACAACTCTCCGCTGTTGAAATCTAAATGTTAGTCTAAAAGAAATGTTTGGTAATGTTTTGATGTTTTTATAGTGGAGATAAATTGTAGTACTTCCCTGCCTGGGCTGATGAGACAGTGGATTGCACAGTCAGATGGAACAGAGTAGGCATTTTAACCTCTAGCGTCGAGCAATCCTGTATCCGGTAGCGTAATTATAGCCTCAAGCTCATTACCATAACGCAACGTTAACTATTCATGAAAATCGCAAATGAAATTAAAGAAATATATTCACTCACAAGCTTAGCCTTTTGTTAACAACACTGTCATCTCAGATTTTCAAAAAATGCTTTTCAAACATAGCTACACAAGCATTTGTGTAAGAGTATTGATAGCTAGCATAGCATTAAGCCTAGCATTCAGCAGGCAACATTTTCACAAAAACAAGAAAAGCATTCAAATAAAATAATTTACCTTTGAAGAACTTTGGATGTTTTCAATGAGGAGACTCTCAGTTAGATAGCAAATGTTCAGTTTTTCCAAAAAGATTACTTGTGTAGGAGAAATCGCTCTGTTTTTTTCATCACGTTTGGCTAAGAAAAAAACTGAAAATGCAGTCTCTACAACGCCAAACTTTTTACCAAATTAACTCCATAATATCGACAGAAACATGGCAAACGTTGTTTAGAATCAATTCTCAAGGTGTTTTTCACATATCTATTCGATGATAAATCATTCGTGGCAGCTGGGTTTCTCCTCGAAGCAAATGAAAAATACACGCAGCTGGAGATTACGCAATAATTGCAACGGAGGACACCAAGCGGCCACCTGGTAGATGTAGTCTCTTAAGGTCAATCTTCCAATGATTTGCCTACAAATACGTCACAATGCTGTCGACACCTTGGGGAAACGACAGAAAGTCTAAGCTCATTCGTGACCCATACACAGCCATATAAGGAGACATTGGAACACAGCACATTCAAAATCTGGGGCACTTCCTGTATGAAATTTCATCTTGGTTTCACCTGTAGCATTAGTTCTGTGGCACTCACAGACAATATCTTTGCAGTTTTGGAAACGTCAGAGTGTTTTCTTTCCAAAGCTGTCAATTATATGCATAGCCGAGCATCTTTTCGTGACAAAATATCTTGTTTAAAACAGGAACGTTTTTTTATCCATAAATTAAAAGAGCACCCCCTATATCCAATAAGTTAACATCATAGATTTAACTCGTGGAATAGATACCGGCTGGAATGCACTTTTAAACAATCAGCATTCAGGACTAGACCCACCTGTTATATAAAACCTGTTAAAATCTGATGCCCTCTGGTGGTATTTTGAGGGGGAATCGTTTTTTGTCGTGCCCTCCTCACGACTGTCTTGGTGCGATTGGACTTGGTCTGCTCCACTACAGCCCCGTACTCCTTTTTCAGTAGTCCACAATAATCTCCTTTGTCTTGATCACATTGCGGGAGCGGTTGATGTCCTTGCACCACATGGTCCTCCCTATAGGCTGTCTCGTCGTTGATCAGGCCTACCACTGTTGTGTCATCGGCAAACTTAATAATGGTGTTGGAATCGTGCCTGGCCGTGCCGTCATGAGTGAACAGGGAGTACATGAGGTTACTGAGCACGCACCACTGAGGGGCCCTGTGTTGAGGATCAGCGTGGTGGATGTGTTGTTACCTACCCTTACCACCTGGGAGCGGCCAGTCAAGTTTAGGACCCAGTTGCAGAGGGAGGTGTTTAGTCCCAGGGTCCTTAGCTTAGTGATGAGCTTTGAGGGCACTATGTTGTTGAACGCTGAGCTGTCGTCAATGAATAGCATTCTCACATAGATGTTCCTTTTGTCCAGGTGTGAAAGGGCAGTGTCGAGTGCAATAGAGATTGCATCATCTGTGAATCTGTTGGGGCAGTATGCCAATTGTAGTGGGTCTCTGGTTTCTGGGATAATGGTGTTGATGTAATACTTGACCAGCTTTTCAAAGCACTTCATGGCTACAGATGTGAGTGCTACAGGTTGTTAGTCATTTAGTCAGGTTACATGATGGTCTGCTTGAAACAAGTTAGTATTACAGACTTAGACAGGGAGAGGTTGAAAATGTCAGGAAAGACACTTGCCAGTTGCTCGGAGTACACGTCATGGCAATCTGTCTGGCCCAGCAGCCTTGTGAATGTTGACCTGTATAAAGGTCTTATCTCACATTGGCTGCAGAGAGCGTGATCACACAGTCGTCCGGAACATTTGATGCTCTCATGCATGTTTCAGTGTTACTTGCCTCGACGTGAGCATAGATGTAATTTAGCTCGTCTAACCACGTTTTTATTGACCGAGTCACTGGTGCTTCCTGCTTTAATTTTTGCTTGTAAGCAGGAATCCTTAGGATAGAATTATGGTCAGATTTGCCAAATGGAGGGGAGGGAGAGCTTGGTGTGTGTCTGTGTATGGAGTAAATATGTCACCAATTATCATTCCAAAAGGAATATATTTTACCTAATGGTGGAGCTCTAAACATTTGCAACCTCCCATAGAAACAACCATTTTATAAGTGCATGGCTCGTGTAACTGTCACGGTTCATGAATCCACTGCCTGTCTCTCTCTCTCTCTCTCTCTCTCTCTCTCTCTCTCTCTCTCTCTCTCTCTCTCTCTCTCTCTCTCTCTCTCTCTCTCTCTCTCTCTCTCTCGTTTGTGTGGGCGTGGTTCCCAATCTCGGCCTGATTGTCTGCGCCAGCTGGAACCACTTATCTTCCCTTTATATGTTCTGTAACCAGTGTTTCTTGTTGTCAGATCGTTGTTACTTCCCTGAGGTTGTGTCGTGTGTCTGTGCTCTTCTCTCGCCGCCCTTGTGTGGATTATCTGCTGTGCTCCTTCCTACCCATCCGGACACACTCCCTGGATTTCTCAGCACGCTATCATTGGAAGATGCGCCCTAGTCCCTGGGTCGGATTCCGTCTGAGTACAGTCTGTCTGTCCTGTTGCTGTTGTAAACTGTATTCATTAAACCATCGTTGCTTGCATCTTGCATCCGCCTCTGTATTGTCACAGAACGATCTGACCATACCATGGATGCAGAGAGTTCAACGAGTCTGACCGAATTCATTTCCCGCAGTATCACGAGAATGGATCAACAAGAGGAGAACATCTCCAGCACAGATCGGGCAGTACAAGCCCTTGCGACGCAGGTATCCCAGCTGATCCAACAATTACAACATCTGAGGGGTTCCGCTGCGCCACCTACACCGGCAGTTCAACCCGCCCCGCCAGAGCCACGGCTACCGACACCAGAGGGTTATTCAGGTGATCCTGACTATTGCAGAGCCTTTCTTACGAGATGTTCCATGCATTTTTCGTTGCAGCCACGGACCTTCAACCGTGAACAGTCTAAGGTAGCATTCATACTCACACTGCTATCAGGCAAAGCGGCTCTTTGGGGAACGGCGGTGTGGGCGAACCAGGACCCATGCTGCACCTCTTTCCAGACACTCTCCGAGGAGATGAGAAGGGTCTTCGATCGGGCCGTGGCGGGTAGGGAGGCGGCCAGACTACTCGCTGACCTTCGCCAAGGAGACCGTTCAGTATCGGAATACTCCATCCAATTCCGCACTCTGGCCGCAGAGTGTCAGTGGAACGAGGAGGCGCAGTGGGACATGTTCCTGCATGGGCTGGAGGACCGGATCCAGAAGGAGATTTATGTTCTGGACCTTCCCAGGAGTTTAAATGGACTAGTGGAACTAGCCTTGAGGGTCGACGCTCGTCTGAGTCGTATTGGCCGCCGAGCATGCCCTAACAGACCGTATAACGACACGGAGGGCGGGCATGCCAGCGGCGGGAACACGGCCAGTTCAGCCTCCGCTCACGAACCCATGCAGCTGGGAGAGCTCGCCTCTCCCGGGAAGAGAGGGAGAGGCGGAGATCCCAAGGACTCTGTCTCTACTGTGGTAGAGCGGGCCACTTTATCCACTCCTGCCCGGTAAAAGATCAGGCCCGGTAGTAAACATGAGGCTACTATCGGGTGGTGTCACCACAGAGAAGACCTCATCATCTACTCTCCTCCCGGTAAGACTAAGATGGGCCACCCACACGCACGACACCCAAGCCTTGCTGGACTCAGGAGCAGAGGGTAATTTCATGGACTTCAAGCTCGCTCACAAACTCCAGATTCCTATCACCTCACTCACGCACAAGATATCCGTCAACGCTCTCAATGGTCAAGAACTCCCCAACATTTCTCACACCACTGAACCTATCACACTCATCACTTCTGGCAATCACACTGAGACACTATCATTTCTACTCATGGACTCACCCCTTGCACCATTAGTTCTCGGCCACCCTTGGCTCACCCAACACAACCCCAGAGTTGACTGGGGTCATAATTCTATATCCATGTGGAGTAACAAGTGTCTTGAGTCCTGTTTAGTGTCTGCCTGTTCGTCTGTGTCTGATTCTGTGTTTCTAGAGGAGGCAGTGGATTTGTCTAACGTGCCCGTTGAATACCTCGACCTGAAGGAGGTGTTCAGTAAGTCCCGTGCTGCTTCTCTTCCTCCGCATCGTCCCTATGACTGTGCAATAGAATTATTGCCAGGTGAGTCTCCGCCTAAAGGCAAGTTATATTCACTCTCTGTTCCTGAGAGGGAGGCTATGGAGAGATACATCTCTGATTCTCTGGCATCTGGATTCATTCGTCCTTCCTCTTCTCCAGCGGGGCGGGGTTCTTCTTTGTGGGAAAGAAGGACGGATCTCTGCGTCCTTGCGTTGATTACCGTGGGTTGAATAACATCACAGTGAAGAATACCTATCCCTTACCGTTGATGTCCTCAGCCTTTGAAAGGTTACAGGGAGCATCCGTGTTCACTAAGTTGGATTTACGTA